>NW_008795677.1:684538-697669 GCF_000699145.1 Aptenodytes forsteri | reverse complement strand
GGTGGGGGGGGGGGTGTCAATTTTTTTTTAACTTAACCATATTTATAGGAAACAATCGTGAAGACAAAAGGTAATTCACAACACTTATACACCAAAACCAGAAGACAACGAAATAGCCATCTTATCACTATTTTCGTGGAAGATCACAGAATTTGCCCAATAATTCCTGTAATAATTCTTTCAGTAATACTTTATTAGAGAGATACCGAGTAGCTTCTGCAGCTTCTTCTTTTGGAGGTACAGCGTTGTAACAGGAGCCTCAATACTTGGTTCACGTAACGTGTATACGTGTGATGGGCTGCTGTGCGCTGTGGCACGTACTGCTCCTACGAACACTGGCCAGAGGTAGCTTCTCTGGAATATAAACTAGCTGCCACAGAGCAACTCCTGGCCCTTCAGCGTGCACCTCTCAAGGGAATGCAGTCGTACGTGCAGACCCGAGATCTGCCCCTCGGAAGCAGCGCCCGTATTTAGGACTTGGGTAACGTCAGTTCTTTACGGCTGCTCGTGCTCTCTAATAAAGATAAGGCTTACCGGGACTGCTAAGGATGGAAGGAGAAGCAGCTGAGAGGTCATGTTTTTGAGACTGCCGGGTTGTGTCTGTGTCAGTGGGTGTTGTGAGCCTGTGGGGTCAGACAGAGGGGACGTCAGGATTGCGGGAGGGTATCCAAGCTGAAAAGGTCACAGAGGAGGGGTAGCAGCTCAAAGCGTTAGAGCACGGCCAAGGCTTAAGGAAAGATGCTCCGAGATTGCAACGTAGCCCTAGATACAGGTAGCCCCTGTGTTACGCTGGCAACCGTATCACATAAATCCCTTACCTAACCCTCATCTTGAATTCAGAGGGGTTTTTTGGACTTGCTGATATCACTGTTCTAAAATATCTTTGGTCTGATGGTTAGAAACCTTACTTTCCAGTCCAAATTTTAGTCGTGTTCAATGTATCCTTGATTATTCTTATTTCATCGTTGTTCCCCTATACTGGGGATAGGTATGCAGACGTGAGCTGTTTTATATGAAGGCCGCTTAGATCACTTCCCACCTTCTGTTTTTGTAGGGTAAATTAACAGTGCTGACTTGGTTGGCTTTTTTTGATAGGATCTCCATTTTCCTGGCTACCTTAATAGCTCTTCGCTGTCTTTTTTGGTTTGAGGTTTGTCTTTTCATTAGCTTGGGCCCTTCTGAAATACTGCGTGCGGTTGTGGTCAGGGCTTTATTTGACTTCACAATGTCTTTCTTTTCCCTGTGGAGGATGCCACACCTGCTATGTTCTGGCATGATTTTTGCACTTTTGTCAGCTAGATCACATCAGCAGATCATCTAAGACAGCCATGTATTTATCCTCAACTCTCATTTCCAACCAGTGAGCGTACAGAAGCTTGTGCTGAGCGTGCAGCTTTGTACTTCCTATTATTACGTGTAACATTTCTGGATTACCCAGCCCTCAAGGTTATTTGGTTCTTCTTGCACAACGCTCCTGCTTCCCTTTGTGTTTATAGTGCCTTCCACCTAAGTGTAAGTATACTACATGCGATCAGTCCTACTGCTTGTGCTCAGATCATTGGCAAAGGCTAGCGGGTCTCCTCTAGGCTGATAGTTCCCCTTTCAGCCCAAGCATTGTCATTTTTCTTTTAGTTATTTTACATATTCTTTCTTTAATCCCCATCTTCTCAAGTTTAACCGGTAGATTCCCATGTAGCGCCATGCCAGAACTCCCCTTCTGTAACCCAGCCTGACCATCTTTTAGACTGCCTTGAACTTCACCTTTAGTTCTCCCAGTCAGAGCAGCAGCGTACCAGCAACTCCATTTTGGAAAGCTACAGAAGAAATTTAATTAAAATATTGTTCTAGATTATCCTTCCTTTCTTTTCTCATATTTGAAATTTTTACAGTCTACAGCTATTTATTTATTACCAATACACAGTAGTTAATAACGGCACTTCCATAATAAAAAAGTATCTTACACGTAATGTCTGAAGAATAATTTCAAATCTAATAAACTTGTGAAAGCAATTATACCTGTGATCTGCTTTGCAAACGTAGCATCCTAGATTATGTCAAATCAGTTGCTGCGAGCACAGTAGCTTATTTGTTTTCAGGACTACAGTAAGGAGTGCGCATAAATCTAAGGACAGAACTGAGCTCTTCGGTAGCTATAGGTGTATGGAAAGGTTTCCTTATGGCAGATAATTTATTTGGAAAAGAATATGAGCGCAAATGTATATTTAGTTTACAAATAAATTTTATTTGCAGTTTTTGCTGCGAGTCAGACAAGACAAACTTTACTTTCTGTCTCGTCCATTATTTCTGAGTGATATGACTGATGGTAGGAAATCACTCTCTGTATTCCACGTTCTTAAGAACTTGAGCTAATGTGTTTCTGCCGAACAGTGTCTGCATCTACACCGAGAGCGGACCTGCACGATACGGGCAGTCAAAGGGCTATCGGACCTAAAACTGACTCCCAAACCTAAATTCAGACCTGAGGCTCCCAGGCTTATATCCCCTCACTTACCACACCTTACCCCTTCTTGTGCTTTCGTCAGTTGAATACCAAACAGCAGGAAGACTTAAGTAAAGCGTTTGTTCTGTGTTTGTACAGCGCCTAGCACAGCGGGATCCCAATCATGACTTCGGCCCCTAGATGCTACGGTAATACAAATGATATTATAAGCCGAGTTAGTTAACGACTTGCTTACACGTTCCTTTCCTTGCGTTTTCTCTTTGCATACGGCTCTAGCATGTCTTGCATGTAAATGACATCTGATTCTTCCTTGTTACTCGGTTCAATTTTTGTATGAGAATCTCAGTCCGTGGCAGCGTCTGTAACGTACATGCTGAGGAAGTAAGTTAAACTCGGAGATTCACATCTGAATTCCGCCCTCCCTCCTTTAAGAAATCGGTTAAGGCACTTTGGCTCCCTGCCTCAGTTTCCTTTTTTATTTTAACAGCCTCTCTGGCACGTTGTAAAGATGGAAAATGTCTGTAAAGTGGTTTGAAAAATAAAAGAATGCTTTGCCTGAGCGTTTGGGGTTTTTTTTCCCCCTTGGTTTTCTTCACAGTATTGTGTTAAATGATCTTGAGGGGGTTTTTTAATAGTATTAGCTAACACTGAAGCATGTATCGTTATCTGGTGGTGATGTTACTTCAGTAATGGCAATCTGTTTTTGTTTTTTTTTTTCTCCTTCCTCCTAGCTAAAAATATCAGCGGTGCCGCTCTTGCATTTTCTGTACCCAACGCAGCTGGTTGATTACCATCCTGGCCATCCCGTCCTCTTCATGCATGTTTCTGAGTGCATGAAGTTGTGAAGGTTCTTCATGTAACACATTTGTGATGCACCATGTTGCTGTATATTCCATCTGTACACTGCTAACATTTCAATGAAGGTGATGTTCCATGCAAATAGAGAATAACAAGGCATAAAAGACAAAAAATGTATGTAGATACAGAATACATTTGTCACTTTGTCCATTTATGCCAAGTTTTGACAGACAACTTTAAAAACTATCCTGTTTATTAAAAAAGAAAAAAAGTACATTTTACCCTCTTTTTTTACAAACTGTTTTTTGACTCCTCCTTTTCCCCCCCGAGTCCCAGGATTTTGCTTTGGTTCTGGTAGGAATGGTTAGGATTTCCGCTGGCAGCTCCGTTACTGTAAAACAGATTTTTATTACAGCATGTAGACGGATGAAATCACTGATAAATGTGGAAGTGATACTATCTTGGCTTTGTACCAGCTGAAGCCTTCTTAGTCTATGTAAACTGGAAAAAGCTCATCATTTGCTGGCTTGGTCACTTCAGAATTAACTGTCAACGTTGTGGTGAGCCAGCAGCTTCTTTTTTTTTCTTTTGAGTCTTTACCTTTGCTTTCTTATTATGCTAATTGAAAATTTCTATTGGATGACTAAGCAAAATTAAAAATTGTAAGGAACTGAGTGGTCACGGAGGGGCAGTTTTTGAGGATTAAAATGGAAGAATAGAGAAAGATTTTTATCGCTTTTAGGGGGTACTGTAAATTTTTTAAGGAGGCTTTAAAAAAAATATAAGATTTCGGTTAAGCTATAGACCTCTTCTGTGGTTAATATACTCGAGAAATATTAGGCCTTAAAAGCTTAGTACGAAGAGTTTACTTTCTTTACACTGCTGCTGTTGCTCCTCTGGAAACGTGTTATGGATACACCAGTTTTCTAGCAAGACTCTAACACTTTACCAGGGATTTGTTTCTCCCCCCTTCTTCCCCCTCAGCCTGCTCTTGGGTTTCTTAAAATCCTCACGCAGCGTCCAGTATCAAGCACAACAGTCCTTGCAGCATTACCAACTTGTTTTGGCCCCCGAGCCGTCGCTGCGAACGCCTGCACGCTGCGCGGGGAGCGCTCTCGGTGTCAGTTCAGAACACGAACTTTGTGACAGGGACTATTTTTGCTTCCCTTAGGTTGCTGTGGAAATACATCCTTGCAAGCATTTAGGTTTATTCCCTTCCATTTTTAATAGAAAAATAGAGGGATCGGTTATTTCTTCTTTTTTCACGTGTTAACTGTTCTGTTACCAACAGGGCTAACTGTTTTCTGCAGCGCTGTATAGTGCATGATATCTCGGTGTCCTTTTTAGCAGTTGAGAATTTACAACTCGGCAGCCTGAAGTTTTTAAAATGGGAAAGCTTCCTAATTTGTATCATTTCACGTTTCTGTGTTGATTACTAATCAAAAGCAGTTCTTAAACATTTTGATGTTGTTACTAGTGGATGTATGGTAGATGGATTTAAGCTTCTCTGATATTCTCTGATAATTACTACAGGATTTTAATCAATATATATTTAAAATAAGCATCTACAATAAATGTGTTGAGCCATATTAACCTGCCGATGGGATCTGTGAAAAAAGTAACGGCCTGGGGTTTTTTTTCTCATTAATTTCTTTACTTTTTTTTGTGAAGCGGCTATAAGTGGCATAACTGTATTTAAAATTAACAAATTAGGTGTAGGGTGGGGTTTTTTTTTTTATACTTCTAACATAGCATGTGGTGTTGACGTATTACTGTAGACCAAGTTTGTCTTCCATACCAAGACGTGAGGAAATTGTGATTTGTTCTCTCCACCACAACTGAATTACACACTTCTCTCCTGTCATTTCGGAACACTGCAGTTTACCATGGGACACAGTGTACATATTTCTTGCCATAATGGTAAATGATTGATATATTTAAGGATTAATAAATTTGTGATTTCTGCTGACATTGTGCTTGTGTTTTAATTTCCCGATTAATCGTGATTTTTGCATTGGAAAGTGTGTAGCGGACATTTGAATTGAGAAGTCAGAGACACGGATGCAGTTTCTTACGAGCCGAATTTGCAGTTTGAAGATACTAGTGTTTGCTTTCGTACTTTGTCTTTTGGTTAGTTCTTAACTGCCTTTCCCGAGGACCCCATTGTACACCGTTTATGCTGTACTTTGCTGATAGATTTTGCACATACCTTGTATTTATAGGTCCGTATTTAGAAATGTTTTCGGTAGTTCGCACGTTTCTGTAGCTGCCTTGCTGTGTTTCATACGCTCAGCCTGTAACACAAGATGCTGTAAGAGCAGTTACTGCATGTTTAGCGTTGCAGACCATAAAATGCATTAAAGTCCATAAGTAATTAGCATTTAAAATAACGTACCAGTTTGAAAGCTGTGCCACTAGTGGATTTTAGGCGCTCTTATCCTATGCTGAGCCACAGCTGGGAACAGTCCTTTACACCAGCAGAAAAGAAGGACCGAGGGGGCCGAGGAGAGGAGGCAGCGTCCAGCTCTCGCGGGTCACGATAGGCAGAGCTGGATCATTTATCTGGTTCTGTGCCGGGGGCAGCGTAGGTGCAAGCCAGACCCATAGCAGCAATCCGGGAGTACCGCCTGTCGAAGGAGCCGAGAGCGTATTCCTGGGTTTGTGAAAGTTAACAGCGCTTCCTTTTGGGCAGCGACTTGCTGTGTATTGGTAAACAAGAAGAAAAATAGCTGGGAGAGAGCTCAGAGGTTTGGAACATTTCGGTAAACCCTAGAGGAAGCAAAAGCGGTTTAGTTGGTTGGGAGGCTTTATGTTTTGTCATATCACTTCTACCTACTTTGTTTACTCATTTTTTCCACTAAATGCTATTCCAGCAATCAGTTTGACTTCCATTTTAACTGTGCGCCTGCAGTAAGCTGTTTGACAGCAGTGGAATTGCTACTAATGTCAGGTATGTGGAGAAGAAGAGAGATCCGTGTATAAAGCGTAATGACGAGGAAGGGGGTGGGGAGAATACATTTGCTAAATACCAGGTTGAAGATTTGGGAGAGGGGCAGGGTTTGGGGAGAGTGGTTTTGGTTTTGTGGGTTTTTTTAAGTTGTTCTGGATATCAGTTTATAGCACAAATGTTTTAATATGCTGCCTCCTGGTGGCTTTTTGTAATGATGTTTTCTATTTAGGAGAGCACAAGACAACACCGTTTGTTTTGAGCAGAAAGGAACCCAGTGCTTTCATGCATTCACTTTTTTAACGTGAGTAAGGAACACAGAATATTTCAGAGGCTGAAAAAGTCCATTTGCTGGGTCTCAAATATGCGCTATACACATACCTGGAGGAATCAGATTTATTCCATTTTCTGAAAATGGGCTCCCAGGACACAGTTAAGAAACTAAACACCTATCTCCTAGAGTTGTATATTAAACCCAGAGTTCGTTGTCTCAGAGATTAACTTGACTGCTTCTTCATTGTGCTATTAATCCTTTGTCATGTATCATCTCCTTGGACCACATGCACACAGAAAACAATTACTTCGTTCTTCTCAGCGCTTTTCTTCTTAAATTTGTACAGTCACACTTTATACATAACTCATCTTAAGAAGAGACCGTTAGTCAAAAAACTTAACTGTATTAGTTGGAGAATTGATCCACATTGCTTCAGGAGATTCAGCTTCTTCCTTCCTAACAAAATTATTGGAAAAATACAGACAGCTGTGGGTGAATGGGTTGCAAGTTCAGTGCTGCAAGGTCCAACTGCTAAATGTCTGGTTCCTGCAGGGAGAGCCGCTGTAGTAGAGGCCTGAGACGCCTGTACAGGAGCAGAGGGAGGTTTTGATCCCCATGGGAGGGGAGACTTGCCTATCCTGAGGACTATGCCTCACGTGAAAGGAATCCTACATAGAGCAGACCAGAAGCCTTTTCTCTCTTCTCTTCCCTCTCTTGCACAGATACCTGTGGCTGAGCAGACCAAGTTGCAGGATCTGCTTCCACAACAGCGTGCATGTAAAATGAGAAGGCGGCAGCAATTCTGCCTGCTCATATGCTGCAAACCAGCAGCGCAAGGCTGCTTGTTTCCAGCGTGTTCTTGTCCAGACTCTGAGCCCAGGCGAAAGGCACTGCAGACAGTAAGTTTGGGGAAGAGGAGAATGTTTAATCACAGAGTGTGAGGGGAGGAGAATCAATGCAGAAAAGACAAGCTGATAGAAAACAGGGTTTACAAGGTGAAGAGAGAGGAGAGCAGTATTTCTGTATTTACTGAAATGTTGCATTCTTTCTTTAAAGATGTTGCCAGAACCCAGCTATGGGGCTGGAGCATCTTACAAACTAACTGGAAGTCTGGCCCATATAACCTTTCTTATCATAATGACCTCTGATTAGTTAACAAAAGTCAGATAGTTGAATGTGGCAAGTGGTTGGGACGAGGTTACTTCCCTTAAAATAGCAAGGGCTGAGTCTGCATAGCTACAGAATATCCTCTGAAAAGTTGCATTAAATTGCAGCACAGGAATCTGACACACCTCATGACAGCTAAGGGCTCAGGTCTTGTAATTACTCACTTCTGTGATTCCCTGAACTCGGCCCGTAGTGGAAAGATGCGGTCTCATGTCAGGGCAGAAGAAACAGCAGCGTGTATCACCGAGATCCCTGCTTAGGTATTTCCCAGTGTCCTAGCAAGCTGGTACAGGAGGAGAGAGGAGCAAAGTTTGTTAATAAACAGCCCACTGCATTGAGAGAGAGTTCATGGCAAACCAAACAACCCTGAGCTGGGAAGGAAGAGACCGCTCCGCTCTTTCACCACCCTTCTCAGGCATTCAGTGTGGCTCTCGGAGAAGACAGCTACCCCAGGACCAAGGCGCCGACGGTCACAGATCATTAAGTAACACACATCATCAAGGGACCACACTAGCAAGCAATCAGCCTGATAGTAGAGGTGAGAGCCCATGGTCATGTGCCTGACAGCTCATTTTATAAGCAAAGTTACTGCTCAACATCAGCACCTAAACAGAAGTCAAACCCTTAGTAAGGATGGAGAAGAGAGTACTCCCAAGCATGCACCTCTATCATGTTACAGCAAGACATCAACTTAAAGACCATATAAAACCCCGTGTCCTACGCCCTGGAGAGGGGGTAAGTACCAGAGCAAGAAGCAAGAGTTCAGCTTCAGGACTGATGGTAGGATTAAGGGTGCTTCCAGTTTCAGTGAAGAAAAAGTAAGTATATTAACACGTTCGTGAAGGAAGATGTTACATGTAACTGTGTACAGTTACATGTCTTCATGTAAAGTTGATGAAAATAGTAATTCCTCCCTCAGTTACTGACTCACATAAAATTCCAATTATTGTTTCCTACCAGTAGGTTAATTCTAGCTGTGGATTAACAATTTGGAACACAAAGCTTTATGTTGCTTCCTACAGCACACATTAATTGGACTTTCCTTTATCGTCAGTCATTCTGTGACTATGTCTCATACTAAAATATCACACCCTTTCTCGGGTGCTTTATTTTTGGCTGGCAACGGAGAAGGATCAATAGCTCTAAAGCAGGTTTCTTCAAACTCAAACTGTATTGCAGTATAAAGCTGTGACAATTTGGATGCTTACAAAGCACCCATAATAATTTAAAAAAACCCAGCTTTTTCTTTGGGAGAAATTGAGCACCAATGCTTTCTAATCTAGGAACATGAGTTCTCGGACTGGCTCCAAAAACCAGCCTCAAAAAACAGCAGCTGGACACTTCCGTGAGGGCGGAAGGAGTTTGGCACTCATCTGGTTTTTGAGAGCTTGGTGTGGCCCTACTCAAGGGTGATGGCAACACAAAAAGATGAGGATAAAACGCGCAAGTAGTCCTGAGAGCAGAAGCCAGCTTTCATGTCTCCGGCAGTGCCCGAACCACTAGATTTCTTGCTGCCGTTGAGGAGAAGAGGTCCGGCTACCCTACGGGTGTTGTGTGGTAACGGTAAGCGGCTCAGCCGGTAGCCCTGCAGTGCTAAGCTGTCCATTTTGTCAAAGAGTGACTTGCCTCAATATACAAGCAAAAGCAGGTGTTAGGCACCTGGGACAGCCTCAATTTTAAAGTGAGATACTGATCACCCCCAGGAAACAATTCTGCTACAAGCCCATATTAAGCCCTTACGCACCGGGAAGAAAGAAAAGCAACCGACCCCAAATTAAGAGGAGTCCAAAAGTCAGCAGCTCTTTTTTCATCACTCGCTTAACTCATTCACGGCCAACGCCATTGGGCCACAGTTCTTGCAGGAAAACAAAAGTTTTTAATGAGGTCAGCCAAACTGTGTTCCAAGTGGAGAGGGCGATAGCCTGGCCCCTCAGGAGGGCTCTTAAGGTATCTGGAGAAAAACCATTTACTATGCTGAACCTAATCTAAAACCAAGGAAAAACACCTTTTCATACATCAGTCCCTGGATTTCTCTTTCCTGTTCTTGCATGCACACGTGAGAAAGTAAAGAAAGGCACTTGATATCAGCAGCTCTGAAACTAAGCATTCTAGGCTTCTTCTAAAAAAAACTTACTAGAAAGTAAAGTGCAGAGGCTGGGCTGTGCCAAAACTTGCCTGCCTTGCTCATTGTGGCAAATACAGTTACGGAAAACATGCTACTTGGACCTTCATGGATGAATTCTGTTTCTCATGTGGATGCTTGGAACTCCAAGCAAGTCTTGACAACGGAAAAAAACCAAAACAGTACGTATGCATGAAACGCCTTGTTTATATCCCACTACACTATCCAAATTTTAAATCATCAAACCACTGTATTGCCAAACCAGGATAAAGGTACTATCAGAAGTTACAGAAGTGCTTGCTGCTTTGTCTAGTAGTTCAAATCAATACTGCACCAACAGAGGTAGGCTTAGGGAGCTTAGTTCTCTTTTACAGTCACATACGGATATTCTTTTGGCTTTGTTCAAAAGTAAATATAGTAAAATAATACATTTTAGTAAACTAGGAAGATGATGTATTGAATTAATTCAGAAATTGTTTGGAAAGCAGATTAGTGACAGGTAATCTGTTTGTTCTAGGTGAGTAAGTGACAGCTTGGCTTTCTTTTCTGTCTCCTAGCAGCTGCCTGAACACGCTAACTTCGGAAACCTCCACAGACAGCACTCCCTAAACCTAATCTCTCTGAAAAGTTATTCTAAACAGCAGTTTGAATACAGCAGAGCACCTTTACACACAGTAATAGGGATCGGTAGCATGCCTGGCCTCCTGTTTGCAGGCTTTATTTCTGATCCTCTGGTCAGCCTTGGGGCTGCCTGTAGAACACGGTGCAGATATGTGCACTTCTAGCTCTGGTGCGGCAATTGCCATTTCCATGCCTTCATTGCTATTCTTTGCATTGGTAATTTTCAGACTGTCTCTCCAGACCCCAGAGAACCTGTGGATTAAAGGGTTCCGTGAAAGCTGGACAAAGTTACCCTTTAGTTAACAACTTAAATATACTCCATGTACCTATTTTTAAGAACCTGAAAGTATTAACTATTTTCCAGCATCTGAGAGGGACCCAGCTAAGGTCCGCTTCTGTTGATCACCTGCAGGAACTTTCTTCATATCTCCAGGTCACCACATTAGCACAACACGATCAAAGAAGTTTCTGAATACAGTTTGAGGCATCTGAAATCATCAGTGATACTTGGAAAACTGCATGTCTGTGGCTCATTAGAATGGTAGAATTTCTCCTGCATGCTGGCAGTCAAAAACAACAAAATATTTTTTTTCAAAATGTGCACAACAAATACTCACACAAAGAAATCCCTTCTAAAGAGCAGGAATAGTTGGGGTTTTTTTTAATTCTGCCCTAATTACTTTGGGCACTGATTAAAATGGGGGAAGAGAAGAGGGAATTTTATTGTGCAACCCATTCATCCTTCAATAGAAGTGTTTAACTGATAAAGTGTCATGACGCCCTAAGAAGTGCAAGCATGGCAGGCTGGCCTGTGCTGGCCCCTAGCAAGAGCTGAAGTGAAATGCCTCTCAAAGCTGTCGCTGCCATTTGAAATAGGTCTGCGAGTTCAGCACCGCAGTTCATTCGGTATGAAAATCATGTTTCAAACGTGATTTTTGTGTGCACGTGGTTGGAAACATGACATTTTGGAGGCACTGTTTTCAGTCTCCTGTTGGGACCAAACCACTTGGTATAAGTAGTTAAATACTCTGTGATGGACACAGCCAAGCACAGCAGCAGCAGCATACCGATTTCAGGGCCTGGATGTAGAGCACTTCGACAGGGATCTGGAACACGCAAGTAGGAGGAAAACCTCCTTTTTCAGACAGGGATCTGGAACACGCAAGTAGGAGGTTTTGCTCTTTTTCGTTCAGGCCAGGAATCTGAGCATAGGAGTCCCTTGTGCAACGTCAGTGCCACAACCACTGAGTGAATATTTGAGACAGCCTGTCTCTGTTTCTTCTCACTGAAAAACACGTAGGGAAGGGTCTGATTCGTGTTTCAATGCAGCTCAACAAAACTGCCAAAATCTCCCTAACGACAAGAGCAGAAAGGATCCCTTTCCCTGGGCACCTGTCAACTGAAGGTGCCACAAAGGCTGAAAAAGACATTGAGGATTAAGTAGCACAAAGCTGAGGGCAAGAAGCATTACAAGACTCTTCAAGCACAGAAATGGATGCATTGGATGATTTCAATATGTGAACAAGAAGCATTTGATGACTTGAGTATGTGAACAGATAACAAAGGCTTAGAAGTCCTCAGCTGATGCTTTGCTGATCTCTTCTTTGTAAGGGGTTTCTCAAGAGTAGGACCCTGAGCTACACTAAGAGGCAGCATGGGAGAATATTTACTCTCTCCTCTATAGTTAAACAGGGCATCTTGGTGCCCGAGTCTCACCGCAGTCACACCTTTCTATAAGCACTGTTCCCCAGTTAAGACCAGCTTTATACACACAACAAGGCAGAGCTACTCCACATCCCACAAGTCTTACGCTGTCTGCCGAAAGGATGCAAGGGGGATATTTGAGAGAGTAGAAGAGCCAGGGGGATGAGGAGTACACTGTTTTCATTAAAAGGTTTTAACAGCTCACTTAAAGGTGTTATTGCTACTTGCTCCCCAATACAAACAGTATCAGCAGCGTACACTCTGTAGAAAGAGAAATTAGCTTGATATTTCTTTTACCATCCTGCTCATCGTCTTGTCTGGAGCCAAGACCAAACTGGTCCCTTCACCATCCAGCAATGTTTCCTTCTCAGTCTGAAACACGGGCTGGAAGCCAGTTGAAACCTCAGATCAACAGAGCTTCACTGGCCCAGTGATCTCCCACAGTTGTGAGAAAGCAGCAACTGAAGATAAAAAAATACACCTGGAGTAAATTGGGGCACCCCCCCACACCCCTCAGAGCAGCAGGATCAGCATCCCACCTCACACACACACACAAGCCTGTTGCTAACAAAGCACCTGCAGCTTTACCTCAGCTCCCAGCTACAGCAGAGAGGGAGGGACAGCCCAGCCCAAGTTAAAAGCAGCCCCCCACCCCACTCTCACAGGACACCCCCACTCACAGGTGCCAGAGCTCCGCAGCAGCCCCTTGTTCAGTGCAGCGAGGGGGAAGGCTGCAGCCCCGGGCGCAGCAGAGAGGGAAGAGACCCCGCAGCTCCTGCCTGATGCAGGGAGGAGGGAGAGGAGGGAGCAGCCCAAAGCCAAGCCCTGGGGCTGGAGGGCTGTCACCTGCAGCCACCACTGGCCTGGGGGGGAGGGGGGTGCCTGGCCTGCACATCAGGGCTGGGTTTCCTGCACAGGTTTCATTGCAGAGCCTCCCCCTTCTGCTCTTTCTGAGGCAGCCCTTTCCCTTCAGAAGCTTGTTAGCAGGGTCACAGTTACCTCTGCAGATGCCAGCCCCCTGACACCCCCCCCCACCA
>NW_008795677.1:679441-681813 GCF_000699145.1 Aptenodytes forsteri | reverse complement strand
CGGGGGACGAGGGGGGGGGCTGACGCCGCTCCGGCCGGGATGGGGCAGAGGTCAGGGATGAGGGGGTGACACTGAAAAGGACAGGGGAAATAAACCAAAACCTCAGATCAACAGAGCTTCACTGGCCCAGTGATCTCCCACAGTTGTGAGAAAGCAGCAACTGAAGATAAAAAAATACACCTGGAGTAAATTGGGGCACCCCCCCACACCCCTCAGAGCAGCAGGATCAGCATCCCACCTCACACACACACACAAGCCTGTTGCTAACAAAGCACCTGCAGCTTTACCTCAGCTCCCAGCTACAGCAGAGAGGGAGGGACAGCCCAGCCCAAGTTAAAAGCAGCCCCCCACCCCACTCTCACAGGACACCCCCACTCACAGGTGCCAGAGCTCCGCAGCAGCCCCTTGTTCAGTGCAGCGAGGGGGAAGGCTGCAGCCCCGGGCGCAGCAGAGAGGGAAGAGACCCCGCAGCTCCTGCCTGATGCAGGGAGGAGGGAGAGGAGGGAGCAGCCCAAAGCCAAGCCCTGGGGCTGGAGGGCTGTCACCTGCAGCCACCACTGGCCTGGGGGGGAGGGGGGTGCCTGGCCTGCACATCAGGGCTGGGTTTCCTGCACAGGTTTCATTGCAGAGCCTCCCCCTTCTGCTCTTTCTGAGGCAGCCCTTTCCCTTCAGAAGCTTGTTAGCAGGGTCACAGTTACCTCTGCAGATGCCAGCCCCCTGACACCCCCCCCAGCCATTACAGCTGGGGGGAGCAGCGGCCCAGAGCCATCCCCAATGCACTGAGCGCTCCCCAGCACTTCTGGGGAGCTCTTCAAGCTCTTCTCCTGCATGCTGAGCTGCAGCATTTAGACCAAGCCTCCCTGGAGAGAGGGCAAGGGCAGCTTTTAAATCGGCAGCAGGAACCAGGGGAAGAAGAACAGCCTGTATGGCCCGGGTTAAACTAGCTGGCCCTCCTATCCGAGAGGACAGGTTTTGCCTGACCTGTTTCTGCCTCCCCAAAACCCACCTCCCACCCAGACCCCAGAGCCAAAGTTGGTGATACCCATCCCACCGTGACCACTAGGAGCTTCCTCCCTCCTCACACGGCTCAAGGGTGGAGGAAGGCAGTCTCGGGAAGGCCAGCGAGTGCTCGAGGCCCGACCTACACCTCCACATCCAGAGCCAGAAAAGCAGCTCCAGGGCTCTGACTTAAACTGGGAAAAGCATGCCTGCTCTCCGGGGGGCCCCCACAGAACCACTCCATGGGTACAGGTTACCAGAAGAGCCCTTTTAGCTGAACTGGGCTTAAACACGCGTAGAAACCTCCGCCAGAGATCAGGAGAACGAGGAGCTCTGCCATAACCCTCTAACCAGACGGGGCATTCGACACGGCTGCATAACCAGGGTACGCCTGGGGCCTTCTGCCTTTTCAGAAGTCAGCAGCACTACAGTGTGTGAAAGGGGTCTGGTTTCTTTAGAGATTCATTAAAACATCTGCACATTAAGGTAGGTAGACAAGAACCTGAAATACCTCGCGCAGCCTTTATCATCACAAGTCTCTCTCCCTCCTTCCCCCCAGTTCCTCTGCAACCCCCACTCTCCAGCAGTAAAAGCAGAGCCTCTGTTTTCAAGAGGGAAGTTAAATGCTTCATTCAAACAAACCTTTTTCGGGATGGTAAAGGCCACGCCTGGCACATAAACAGACCTTCACTTTGCAAAAGACAAAACTTGAAAATGAAAAAAAACCCCAGACCCTCCCACGTGACTCAAGCCCTCATTACAGGGCACGCATCAAAAAGAACACGCTCCAGCCTCATTTCATCAGCCAGTACAAGTAAAGACCCTTTCAATCACACACTGCCACTGAGTCAGGTAATGCAGACAGACAACAGCAAAACTGGAAGACAAACAAACTGAAACCTAAGGATAGCAGGAAACCAGAGCCCCCCCCCAAGCCCCTAAGCAGGAGCCAAAGGCACTCCAGTAACACCACCCAAAGGAAAGCAGAAAACAAAGACAGCAACAAGAGAGCAAGACTAGCAAGGAGAAAAGAGAGAACTCACAGCACAGCCACCACTGCACTGGGACAGAAGCCCCCTGGCCTGAGCTTAAATGCAGAGCTGGGGCCAATGGGGAAGGGCGCGTGGGTGGTGGAGGCTCCAGGTGGGGCCGTCAGGGCGATGGGGACCTGGTGGGGCGCTCCGAATGCCTCTCTCGGCAGCCGAAACCAAGCGGCCCTGGCATCTCCGCTGACCTCTCCGGTGCCGGCTTCCCAGCAAGGCTGCCGGCATCCTTCGGAGCGAAGGGTGAGGCAGAAACACCAGCTCCGTTCAGGATGCGTCCAAGCGTCTTCTCTGCAGCGACGCGCAGCCAGGGCAGGCAGCGAGCAGCCC
>NW_008795677.1:675822-676734 GCF_000699145.1 Aptenodytes forsteri | reverse complement strand
GCTCAAGGGCGAGGGCTGCTCAGTTTTCATCCAGACTAACAGCAATGGGGCTTCCCGGTCCTCCGGGCGGTGCCGAAATGATTTTCTCGCAGTACCCCACTCCTGGTACAGTGCTTGTTTTCCCTGCGAATTCTTGCCGGCTCCCCCGTCGCCCCTGTAATAGATGCAGGCAGTGCAGCGCAGCTGACCGCCCTGGGATGTTATTAATGCTCTGGGGGGCTGGACTCGTGCGTCCTCAGTCCTGCCACCCTTCCCTAGGCTGCTTTGCCCTGACAGCTTGCTCTGTTTGGAGCGGCGCGGAAGCTCGGCTCTCCTCTGCTCTCCGCTCCCAAGTGTTTCAACGCATCGTGTTTTGCCTGCTTCCTCCGGCTTGCTGCCGTACGTTATTCCTTCTGCAAGTAATGGGCGTTGAAAATGGGTACCGGGACGCGATCCGTCTGTTAGGTCTCTCTGCAAGAAGCCCCGAGGTCCCGCCAGCGGGTAGCGGTTAACCGACGGCCCTCAGGTTCGAGACGCCGATCCTCACTCTGGTTTCGTGTCGGTTAACAAGCAGTTAGACTCCGTTACCGAAAGGATTTGCACGTGCCGGGTTAGTCCTTCGGGATGCTAATAACCCGATGCAATTTTTAGGGCGTCAGGTGCCCTCGCACCTTTCACGGGCCGGAGGGGCTGGGCGGTGGCCCGTGCCCGCTCCGACTGGCCACCTGCCTTCCTACCGCAACCTCAGAGAACCAGAGAACTTTTGGGAGAGGGCCCGCTTCGCGCTGCGGACCAGGGGGTCGGTGCGGCCGCCGGGCAGGAGGAATCGCCCGGGGAAGGCGGCGGTGCCGGCGAGCTCGGCAGGTGCCCGCGTAGGGGCAAGGGGAGTCCGGGCAGGCACCCGCCGCCTGCAGCAAACGCCACCGCCCGTCG
>NW_008795677.1:673368-673570 GCF_000699145.1 Aptenodytes forsteri | reverse complement strand
GTGTGTGCTCGCTGGCCACGGGCTACGGTTAAGGTGGAGAGTTAAAACTTCAGATTGAAGATTAAAGTTTCGACTTTGCCCGGCAGCTGTTGTGTTTGTGCATTGATTTTTACCACGCTTTTCTTCCCCCCCCCCAGAAAACGGAGTGTTTTATCATCCCCCGTCCCTCTCCCCTCTCCGAGCCCTTCCCGTCCTGACCCCG
>NW_008795677.1:671043-672852 GCF_000699145.1 Aptenodytes forsteri | reverse complement strand
CACGATGATTCCTGGCTGCGGGAGCTGCTGTCGCTGCGCTGCCTGCGCTGCCTGGGCTCTGGCAGCTCCGCGGGGCTCTGCAGCGTGCCGGGCACGACGGCCGCTCGCTTGCAGGGCTGCCGGCGTCGGGGCAGCCGCGTCTCGGGGGAACCGGCTGATGCCGCGGCTGCTCCCAGCACTGGTGAGTGGGGACATTGGTGGGGGCTGCGGTGACCGTGCTCGGGGCGCGGGAGAGGGGAGTGGAGCTCCTGGGGGTCTGGGGCTACGGCAGATCCCCCGGCCGACGTCCCGGGGGCTGACGCCTCCCTGCGGGACTCGCTCTGAGAGGCCTCGGGGGGAGCCACGGGGGCGGCTCCAGGCAGCGGCGTGTGCTGCGCGTGCCCCCCTGCCCGGGCTGTGTCAGGAAAATGCCCTTCCCCAACGATGACGTCGGTCGGTGTTTATCGTAGGAAAGCGTATTAACTTTGCTCATCTGCACTAGTTCCCGTTCTGCAGCGCAGTGTGATGAGGGGCTGGAGTTTTACCCCAGACGTGGGCAGTGTTCGTGCTGAAGTAGAACAAACTAAAGGGCGGCCGGGCCCTGGGCGTGAGGACTTGACCTCGTGGAAGCCGAGAGCTGTCCCTGAAGGATAAAGGACGCCCTGGGACATCCGAGGTAACGCCGCCATCCCAGCCCCTCTGAGGCGGCTTTGAACCCCTCCCGGCGTCGGCTGGCGCCACGGAGAAGCGACTCTGGCCAGACGGACTCCAGGGCGTCTGGATCAGCAGACAGGGCAGCGAGAACGCTGCGGAAATAGAGATGCTGTGCCAAGTTTTTCTGTGATCAGTAATCGGTAGCGCGGGTGCCGGTGACGAGTCAAACGTGGTGGACCTGAAGGTTTGAAGGGTGCGAGAACCCCGGGTGAACCCACGTTTGGGGTGCCCCGATTTGGCTGGGAGGCCTCATGCGCATGAGTAAGTATTTCCTCTTGTGATCCTGTACTTGGCGTCCCGGCCTCCCTCCTCGGCCGGCACGGGCCCGCTGCGAATCTATTGACAGGTGCGGGGCCCTGCTCCACTCCTCCGCTCTGGGGGTCCCCTCTCGGGGGGCAGCGGCTGCAGCCTGTGGGGCTGGGGGACCCCGGCAGCTCCCGATTTCCACCAGGGGATCGGTCCCTGCTCGATGACGCCGGCAGCTCCTGGGCCTGGCTCCCAGCAGTGTCCCCTGGGGGAGAAGGGGACCCGGCGGGGCTGGGGGTCTCCCGGTGACCCCTCCTGCCGCCGGGCTCCCTCCTCCCGGCACAGGCACCCTCCTGGTTTCTTCTCCTTTTCCGGAGCGGCTGTCGGCAGGACAAACCCCCCCCGCCTGGCGCTGGCTCGCCGGAGCCCGCTCTGCCGGAGCCGGGGAGAGCTCGGGCCGGGGGGAACTGGTTTCCGCTGGGGTTCAGCCCTGGCCAGCATCATCCTCACAGGCAGATGCCCGAGGACCGGAGGTGGCAGCGTCAGGGCGCTCCCGTGGTGGAGCCTTGGGGTGGCTCTGAGCTGTGTTTGAAGCCGTGGTTTTACCTAAAAACTTCTTTTTCAGCTCAAGAAAGTTTGGGCACGGGGAGCGACGACTGTCCTGGTGCCACCAGTCCCGCGGGAGGTGTTGGGGGCCCAGGCGATGCCTCGTGGCTGTGCCGACGCGTGGGGAAGGCTCATCCCGGTGCCGGGGCGAGGAGCGCGGCCCTGCGGTGATGAGCGCCGGGGGACGCCGACGGGGAGGACGTGGCCGGTAAGGCGAGTGCCCCGAGGCGGCGGCTGAGCGGAGCTGTGCGGTGGGAGCGGGGC
>NW_008795677.1:667965-669812 GCF_000699145.1 Aptenodytes forsteri | reverse complement strand
CCGAGACAGCGAGCGCCGGGGGACTCCGGTGGGGGAGACGTGCCCAGTAAGGTGAGTGCCCCGAGGCAGCGGCTGAACAGAGCTGTGCGGTGGGACCGGGGCGCTCGGCTCCCCGGGGATCTCCGGGTGCCGCAGGAGGCACCAGGGTCCCCAGGGTCGGAGGGGCAGGCAGGGATCCTGCCCCCCCAGGCCATGGGAGCGGGGTGCCAGCTGGCAGGTAGGTGCTGGGGGCTGCCGTGCGCCGGGGGGTCGGGCAATGGGGAGCTCCGGGGAGCGGTTTTGTGCTCGGGGCACTTCGGCTTTGCCCCTCGTCCTGGCGGCTGAGGGACGGGGAGGGCGGGCCCTGTACCCTGTCAGGGCTCCCTGTGGGGCCCTTTGGGAGGAAGGAGGGGTCCCGGCGTCAGCGGGGCAGTGCTGGTGCGGGTGCCAGCGTGCGTCCCTTGGGGCTCACAGGAGCTCAGCACCGCAGGGCCAGGGCCTGCACCTGCCCGGGCAGGGTACCCCCGTGGCCAGAGGCTGTTTGTGGGAGCAGGGGGGGCCCTGTGGTTCCCGACCCCGTAGCCCACCCTGAGCCAGGGCTGGGCCGCACATTTCGGGGGGCCGTGGCTGCGAGGGGTGTTTGGGGAGTGGGTGCGGGTGCTGTCGGGGTCCGGCCCCGTCCCCAGTCTGGGGCTGCCGGTCATCGGTCTGTGCTGCCACCGCTGCTGCGTGGGTGGGTTTTCAGCCAGATCCTGGCTCTCGCCCACCCTTCCGGGCAGAAACGGGGACGGGACACCAGAAATGTCCCGTTTCTCCCTCCCCTCCCATCATAGGTGTGCGGTGCGGGGTTGCTGCTGCCGAGGGGGCCGAGCAGAGCTGCCCGTGCCCAGGAGGCAGCAGGGTTTGCAGGGCAGCAGCTTCAGGGGCTCTTTGGGCCGGGCCGTGCTGCCGGGAGCTGATTGTCCCACATCTCCCCCTGTGCAGGGACGGACGGACAGACGGAGGAGACCCAGCCACGCTGGGAGTGGAGCCGGGCTGCCTACGCCGAGGCTGCCGTCGCCGCCTGCCCCCGCTCCTGGCTGGGGACAGCCCTGCCTGCGCCCGCCCGGAGACGCTGCGGGGCCTGCACGGATCCAGGTCAGTTGTTTGGGCCCCCGTTTGTTTTGGGTCCAGCTTGTTTGTTCGGGCTCCTGTTTGTTTCTGGTCCAGCTCGTTCCAGCCCCAGCTCAGTTTTGGCTCCAGTTCGTGGACGGTTCCAGCTCCTCGATGGCTCCAGCTCAGTTTTGGCTCCAGTTCGTGGACGGTTCCAGCTCCTCGATGGCTCCAGCTCAGTTTTGGCTCCAGTTCGTGGACGGTTCCAGCTCCTCGATGGCTCCAGCTCAGTTTTGGCTCCAGTTCGTGGATGGTTCCAGCTCCTCCTGGCTTCCAGTTCGTTTCAGCACCAGCTTGTTCTGGCTCCGGTTGCTCTGCGGCTCCAGCTCATTCGTTCCAGCTTGTGCTTGTTGAAACGATCTTGGCTTTTGGCAAGGTCGTAAATCAATCACTGTCATAACTTGGATATGAATATTAAATGTCATAACTGTACACACGTTGACTAACGAGTTGGTGTTTATTGTTCACGCACCCTCCCGGGGGTTGTACACCCCCGGAATGAAGACCTGGACGGGCGAAGAGGGTGGGGAAAGCGCCGTTTCCCCCAGAGACTATCTCAGACGTTTAATTCGGCCTGGTGCATGCCGGCCTCCCTAACTGCGGGGACCAGCGCGACCGGACCCCCACCTCCGGTGGGGGTCCACGCACCCTGCCCACCCACCTCCCGCACCCACCCGGCCTGCCCCCCTCCCACCCCAATGCCCTCCCACCCACAC
>NW_008795677.1:661676-662409 GCF_000699145.1 Aptenodytes forsteri | reverse complement strand
GAGAGACCGTCGAGGTTGGGGGGGCAGACGCCGATGCACCGCACCCGCCTCCTGCCCACCTCCCGGCCGGCCGCAGCCCCCGGCCCCAACTCCCTCACAGCTTGATCGGACAGCCAGGGGGGAGCCGAGAGGGGCTGTTTACTTCGTTGGTGGTTTTTTTTTTATATGGCCCCCATTTCTAGAGCTGATGAATACACCCATTTTTGCATTTAAAGCCTGGAAATGCATTCCTCTTCTCTCAGGAGAGAGGCGCAGATGCGCTCCATCTTCCCTGAGTAGGTTTAAGCACACTTCCCAGCTTGCTTCCCCATCAAGTCATCCTAGATCTACACACACACACACATATGTATATAAAAACGTCACTAACCTTTGTGCAATACTAACTAACCTGGCTGCTTGCCTAGGTTTGACTTTTGCTGATTCCCACACGTTGCTTATCAAGCTAGGTTTTTTTTGGTCTTTTGTTTTTTTTTTAATTACTCAGCTAGGAAAGCACCTAACCACGGCACAGCGGTCCCTGACAAGGCAGAAAATTGGGTTATCGAAGGGGAATGACACCCCGTGTTCTGCAGCGGGGGCACAAGGCAGCCCCCCTCAGCTCACGCCGCCTCCTTACCGCGCTCCGGGGGAGAGGTGCGATGGAGGAGTCTCTCTCCCGGCTGCCTGCAGCAGCGCTGGGGGGGCCGGGGAGCGAGAGGGCCCCTCCCCAAACCCCAGCCCACACCCCACCAGA
>NW_008795677.1:655354-657364 GCF_000699145.1 Aptenodytes forsteri | reverse complement strand
GTGTCTCCCCCCCCGGCCTCCTCTGTCCGTTGCTTCCTGGAAAAAGTGCAGCTGGGATCTAGCCTCTAATCAGAAGGAAGTGTCCAAGTGCAGAGAGGGAGTGAGGTGGCAGGAGAACCGGTCTTCACCCTCATTCAGCCTCATTCTGTATTCAGGCTCCTGAAAGGACCGGTCTTCATGGCTTTGTATCCTTCCGGGTCTCCCCAAATCAGGAACAGCCACTGCAGCCGTGTCAGACTCACATTCAGGAGGAAACTTTCAAGCGCTCAGAGTTGGAGGAAAGTCGCAGGAAGAGATCAGGAGATAGACGTAGCTGTACACAATTTTTTGCAGCATCTAAAAAGCAAAGGCTGAGGCTCCTGTAAAGATGCTTTTGGCCTTCCGTGCATGCTTTTTCCTTCAGGTGAGGGAAAGCTTCCCATCTGCATTTGGCTGCAGAGAGCCGCCTATGTGTTTCTCGTAAGGGAGTTTACTTTGAATGACTTTGCCTTTAGCCCCTCTCCACTAACGACTCATTCCCCGTGCTAAGCGCATCGGGACACTTCGGAAACATCTGAGCGATTCCAGCCCACTGGAAATGGCATGGGAGGTTAAGAAAGCCACTTAGGACTTTCAAAATGCATTTACTTAGGCTCAGAAAGCACTCCCCAGTGTGAAACCGATTTCCGATGCTGTTGTCAGTGATTTAGGGCAGTACCTCTTTCCCAAGTCACGGGAACCTGGGAGCATGTTAAACGTAACTGGTTGCCAGAGAAAGGCACGTTGAAAGCCATTGCTTTTCCTCAGAAGCGTAAACCTCCTCAGCCGGCACCGAAATAACTCGAGCCGCCTGCGCCGACGTTGAGTCTGAGGAGTACACGATGTGAAACCACTGGGGAAAGAGAATTTGGTCCTGCATTTTCAGATTTGTTAATTCTAACTAACCAAAATTTTGTAATGGGTTGTGAATACACAACACACGGGGGGAGAAGGCTGCCAGGGAACAGACGGCCGTCCTACGCGTCCCTTGCTCGTAGATTCTTTCTTTAAGTGTCCATTATTGACTACAGCAAGAAAGAAGATCCTGGGCCGCGTGGTCAGTCTGTGCCAGTGTGCCTGTCCCCGTGCACTAGGTTTCCTAGGAAGTAAAAGGAGGGCAACTTGGAGCTGCTACTTCAGGTTTTTAAATTATTTTCTTTAATGCTGTTATTAAAATGTGTTTTGAGTTTCTACGGGAAGAGCCTTGTCTCATAGAGCAGCTCTGGCATGGGAGGTGGCGTGCTCTCCGGTCTCTTGCAGCAGTGTAGCGATGGCTTGGGACAAATCGAGCATGGGAAGGTCCGTGTATTACTTGCCTTAGGTTCTGTAGAGATGGTTTAAGTAATTTGGGATTGGTACTAGAATTGGTACTTCTACTAGCGTAGAACTCTTGGTCCAGGACCTGCGTACCATGAAACACATAAATTTATTTAAATGTGCTATTATGATTTTGATTTCACGAACACCCATGCAATCTTAATGTTAAATGCAAAGCAGGCATCCTAAAAGGAGGGAAAGGAGTAGCTGTGACTCTTCCCTGCAGCGTAAATCACCGTTCTTTTACACGTGTGTACATTCGGATTGATCACCTGTCAGATTTCAAAGGGGTTTTGCGCTTTCCTTACAATGTGGAACAAGGGTAAAAGTAACAGGCTAAAATATCGTGCATTGTACCCAAAAGAAATGGCGTAAGCCCCTGTAAAAGTAATACCAAGTGACAAACAGAAAAGGCTCTTGCTCGTCCTGAACTACCGCACCTCCTGCAGCAGCACCGCAGGCGTCACGTCTCCACTTCTGCCCCAGGTGTTCTGGTCTGTAGCACCCAGTGGCCATCTGCACCACCAGGTTTGAAGTTTGCTCCGCGCGAGGCCAGCCAAATTCTTTTCATAGAATCATAGAACCATAGAATCATTAAGGTTGGAAGAGACCTCTAAGATCATCGAGTCCAACCGTCGACCCAACACCCCCCTGCCCACTAAACCATGACCCTAA
>NW_008795677.1:650856-654792 GCF_000699145.1 Aptenodytes forsteri | reverse complement strand
AACACCCCCAGGTCCTTTTCCGCCACGCAGCTTTCCAGCCACTCTTCCCCCAGCCTGTAGCGCTGCATGGGGTTGTGGTGGCCGAAGTGCAGGACCACTGCACAGTTTTGAAACCGTGGTCAGCTCCAAGTGCTGTAAGCGTCCCTGGCGTGTGGGGTTTGGCTTGAATCCAAAGGAGACAGGGATGCTAAAACCATCCTGGTCCCATGAAAGGACAACTGTACTTGAGAGAAACAGCTCAGGGTAGTTTTAGCATACCCTGTAACGCGAGCAAGCGTTTTGCTGTAGCGTCCTGGTCAGCGTGTCCTGCCGTATCGACGTTGGTGCACAGCTATGGCAGCGCGGCCCGGCGTCACGCTGCCTGGCAAGCCCTGCTCGCCGCTCCCAGCGAGATCTGCCTTCCTGCCATTCGCCTGGCGTAAAATGGCTGCAGGCACGAGCAGGTGGGAGCGGGCTGGCTGGCAGACGGGGGCCTCGCACGCAGGGTCGCGTTTTGCTTCTCGGCACAGGCAGATCGCTAGGAAGGGGCCTTCGGCAGCCGGTATCTATCCCACCTCCGCGCGTTGTATGTGAAACGATGGTCCCTCCCGCGGTGACGAAGCCGAGCGGAAGGATTTGTTTCTGCTGCTCGGTTGCCTGTTCCTGGGTTCAGAAACAACAGGATGGTGCGGTGGCTTGCGGGGTGATTTCTGGACGTTGCCTCCTACCTTTCAACCAACTAGTCAGCACCTCATTTCTCGAAGGTGCCAAGGGAAGCTCTAAGGCGCTTATGAGGAACGCTCGATCTTCGGCACTGCTGGGGCCTTCTACAGCCGCCTTTTCTTAATTTTTTTATTATTTAATCCTATTATTCTGACAGCTCCTGCTATGGAGTCATGTTGACATAGAACATGAAGCTGAAACTGGAGCATTACAAAGAGGAAGAGGTAACACTCGCGGTCGGTCACCTGCCGAAACGTGAAGAGCAAAGCGCAAACACAAGTTAATGAATTGGATCGAGGTATTTCTCTGCGTGTTTCCTTGCTCTTTCTAAATCCTTTTTCGGTTTTTATTTTGATGTAGGGGAGAGTCCTTGTCGGCCCTTTACCCTCCAGCTGTACAGAAGTTGAGCGTCACCTAACCAAGCTTAACGTTTTTCCACTCGCCTTCTCTGCGAGGTCTACGTTTACTGCTGTAACGGTATTAGTTCAGTAAAAGCCGTGGCGGTGCACCACAGGTCTGGCTGGGTTTGAGCACGCCGTGCGTTCTGACGCATTGCAGCTGGTAGTAGATGCTGGTGCTTCAATCACTCCAATGACGTGTGTTTAAATGGTGTGCCGTTTTTAGAATCATACCCCGTGATTTCAGGGAAGTAGGTGGACAGGGGCGTGCTGTTTTAGCCTTGAGCTCGGCAACAGCGATGGTCGGGCTCGCGTAACGATCACTCAGGTATTGATTTCGTAAATAGAGAAAGCTGGTGTCAGATTCATCAAAAAAAAGCTTCAGCCCGACCAAGAAGGACGTTGATTTGATGGAGTGGATTCGAAAAGCATTCAGAGGGGAAAGGGAGTCGCTCACTGAAATAAAAAAGCTGGTGCCCTCATTAGACATTCAGCGACCTGGAAACGTCGTGTTAGCTTTAATGGCATAAATGGGTCCAGGGTTGTTGTGGTGGTGGTGGTGTGTGAGTGGGTTTTCTGTTTGGTGGTTGTTGTGTGGGTGCACGTCCTTGTTTGGGTTTGTTTTTTTTTTAACAGCTAAAGAAGATTCAGTTCTGGGTACAGCCCTGGGTCTCAACAGCCCCATAGCGTGCAGGCAGAATGAGTGGTATTCCTAGCGTCCTTGCAATGCGTCGGAAATACATTCCAAAATAGCTCTTACTCCCTTTTTCTGTAGAGACCCCGTTAAAGCAACCTGTGTTTGACAGTCTCCTAGCTAGCATTAATCGCGCTCTCGCTAAGCCAGGACAGGCTGAGGTGGACTGTTCCCATTGCTGCTGTCACTCCTGAAAAGAAGAGGGTTAGACCTCAGGAGACGGAACAAATCTACGCAGGGGACTGAAAAAGGATGGCAAAGGTTGAGGATACAGCTTCTTTTCCTGGTGTTGATGCTTCACTGACAAAAACCGCAACAACCGGTGTCCTCTTCACCAGGTATTTTGGGACCTGACAACTGTTCTAGCTTTGGGCTTCTCTGACGTGCTGCTTTCTATGCCAGCGTGCCTGCAGCAATTGCGAAGTTCATAGCCGGGGTACTGTGGAGGAGCTTTTAAGGTGATGATGCGGGTGAAGCCATTTGTATTTATTTCCTCGGGGAAATACGTTGTTCTTTTAAACTGCTCATTATCGAAGGCCTGAAATTATAGGCTGTAGTGTTAGTACCTACAAAAATTCATCGCTTATGCATGTATGTGATGAGTTGTTAGCTGTAAATTCAGTCTTTCTGGGTTTTCTGGCTCATTTAATCCTTTGAGTTGTAAATAAACGTGTTCTAGCTGGCATGATTCGGAAAGCACCCACAGGGCCTGCCAGGACGGGCATGATGCATGGATTCGGAAAGCACCCACAGGGCCTGCCAGTAAGAAAGCTCCACTTTCTTACTCCAGCTTTACGCAGTATGTCAACTAAACACAAATCTCACGGGGCAGATGTCTCAGATGACGCATTCGTTAGTTCATCCCCACGTTGCTGAGGGGGTACCACCTAATCAGTGTAAGGAGACAACTGCCACGGTTGGCCTGTGGCTCTGCGTGCTCTGCACGTGGCTCTGTTTCGTGGTAGCTAGCACCAGGATCGTCAGAGATGTTAAAACGTGCTAAAAAGCTCTCCGCTGGTCATAGATCCAAACCGTCCTCTTTCGGGGTTTGCCGGGGAATAGAGGCAGAAGATAACAGAGGCTCTGCTAATAATCATAGAATCATAGAATCATTAAGGTTGGAAAAGACCTCTAAGATCATCGAGTCCAACCGTCGACCAACACCCCCCTGCCCACTAAACCATGTCCCTAAGCGCCTCATCTACTCGTCTTTTAAATACCTCCAGGGATGGGGACTCCACCACTTCCCTGGGCAGCCTGGTCCAATGTTTAACCACTCTTTCAGTAAAGAAATTTTTCCTTACATCCAATCTAAACCTCCCCTGGCACATAATGCTCATAGTTTTGAGCTGGCTCACAGAGCTTTACAGTCAGACTGAAAAAAAGCTTGATAATACAAACATTTTTACAAACCTCTTCAGTTTTATAAGTAGGTTCTGGATGCTGTATATTTGTATACAGAAATAAAGCCTTTCCTTTTTTCAAGGTGGAAAAGAAGAGTGAGTTAGTACCTGAGTTGTTGCTGCCACCTATCAGGCCGTGCCAAGCACAAGGTTAGTCTCTGGATTTAACAACTTATGTTTGCTTAAAAAAAAAATAAATAAAAATTAATGTGACTTCATAAAAGGTGTCTACTTCCAGGTATTTTTAGCAGAACTGGCCAAAGTCTTTCAGAAGAATAGTGTTTCTGTTGGAAAGTGCTGACGATAGCGAGGTTGAAACTAGTCAGGCTAGGATTTAAAAACATTTTAAACCCACTGATAGCCTACAGGTCCCGTTCCCCCCCCTCCGCTGCACCAGGTGCTGCGGTACGAAGAACACGCAGCGCGGTTCACCTGGGTTCACACAGCTGTGAAGTGCGGCTGTGGGGCACTGCGGTCCACGCTGACCCCCGCCCCGGCACCCACACGAAGACGTGGCTGCCGCCTCTGCACTGCTTATGCTCTGCATGGCCTTAATCTTCCAAAGTTCGTTAAATAAATTGGAGCAAGAGAGTACAGGAATATCGTGTTGGTATTACAGCCACTGCTGTCACTCTACAACTGACACATGTCCTGATAGACTCATAGAATAGTTTGGGTTGGAAGGGACCTCTCAAGGCCATCTAGTCCAACCCCCCTGCTGTGGGCAGGGACATCTTCA
>NW_008795677.1:648831-650615 GCF_000699145.1 Aptenodytes forsteri | reverse complement strand
GGAGCCTTCTCCTCTCCAGGCTGAACAACCCCAACTCTCTCAGCCTTTCTTCATAGCAGAGGTGTGCCATCCCCCTGGTCATTTTCCTGGCCCTCCTCTGGACCTACGATACGCATAGGTTGGAAGAAATACAGACATTTTATCTGCTCTATGTTAATTAGTATATTTAATAGATCTGTATGGGGGAAAAAAAGCTTGTTTTCATGTTTTGCAAATGCTAGTTCTGCAATTATTTCCTATTTGTCCTCAGGCTAATGTCACGGTAGTGTGGCGGAGGGGTGTTTTTTTAAGGTGGGGTCGTTTGCTTGTCGTGTGGGTTTTTGAGTTGGTTTTGTTGTTTGACTCTCGGGTGGTTTTGGTTTTTTTTTAATACAATTGTCTTTCATCGGGAAAAGAAGGGGGAAGAGAGGGGAAAGTCAATAGCCTTTGGCTTAGGTACTCACCTCGAACGTGTAAGCCTTGACACGGCCGTGCTACGTCTGTCACAACTGACTGACTCGTGGTTTGATCCCGTACCTCCCGTGCTCTGGGTGCAAGCTCTGGTCTGGCCTGCGGGCATCCTCCTGGTCTCGGCAGGGAGTTCAAGCGTGCCTCTCTTGGGCCCTTTTCGTCCCTTCATCTGGGCGCTTCAACGACCCTGAATTTTGGCGAATACAGAAACTGCTGAAACCGATGGTTTCTCTGCTACGCGAGATGTAGGGAGGAGGGCTCCTTCGACGGCCGTGAAGGTAGCGCACGAGCGAGTAGCAAAGAGCGGGGAATGCTGCGGCAGCGTGACCTGTTACATTAGCCAGAGATCCAGCCGCAGCAATAGAATCGGTACAGATTTATGTTGGATAAATTTAAACGGGCAACAAAACAGACTCTTCCCAAGATTTTCTGTGCATTACAAGGATGTAAGACGTGACAGAATTTCACCCTACGTTTTTCTTCCCTATCTTTCCTCTGGTTGAGAAACTCTCGGTAGTGGGCACTGAAAAAAGTAATTGACTGTAACAAACAGTCTGGGCCATCTTTGAAGGAAAATTCCGCAATTTCAGGCCCAATAAAATAACTAGAAAACATGGCTAGATACCCTTTGAAAAACTATTAACAACGATTTAAAAAAAAATTGTATCTGACTGTCGTAACAGACTGACACTTACCAATCAGTGCCTAATAGCAGAACTAAAAAAAAAAAACATATATATATACACACACACATCTTAGGGAGCTGGGTACAGAGGAATTATAATTATGATAGTTCGCTTAAGGTACCCAGATGGGTGCTGTTCCTTTTTACGCTGCACTGGCAGTAAAAGAGAGCGAGCCATTATTTCTACATTTAACACTTGTACATTTTTATTTAGTTAAATCAGCCATTGTACACATTGCAGCTATGTATTGTTAGTGTTGTATTTTTTTTTTTAAATTTTTAACTAATACATGCCCTCATAGATATATTCAATTAGTGTTATCACCATGGGAACAAGATGCTGACTCGTCAACTTAAAATTCACTTCTTCTCACAGTATTCAAGTTCTTTAATAACACAGCAAAAAATCAAAATAAGAGGTGAATAACCATTATGTTGTTACACAGAACATCATCTGCACCGCAAGTAACACAACAGAAATGCATTTCTTTAGAGCCCCATCCTTGAAGATCATCCTGTGCTGTCTCTGACAATAAGAAAGCCATGACGCGCTGTGAAATGTTTCATCGTGGGTCTCGCTCGGCGTGGCCGCCAAAACACTTCTCTTTTTTTTTTTTTTTTTTTTTTTGCTTTGTTTTTTTTCTTTTTC
>NW_008795677.1:618488-648640 GCF_000699145.1 Aptenodytes forsteri | reverse complement strand
TTTTTTTTTTTTTTTTTTTTTTTTTTTTTTTTTTTTTTTTTTTTTTTTTTTTTTTTTTTTTTTTTTTTTTTTTGTTTTGGTTTTTTTTTTTTTTTTTTCCTCCCTTCCCAGCCTGCCAAAAAAGCGTTAGCATGGCACCTCGGGTTGTTTTGCCTGCAAGGAAGCCAGAACTCCCCAAGACGTTTTCATGCTTTCGGCATCGTCGCCTTAATGAGGAAGTGCCCTTGTTCTGAGCACTGAGTGAGTCATTAAAAAAACCGAACAACCCTATAATCGCAGAAGGCCAGATAAGCGTGGAGAAAGTATTACTCCTAGAGGAGAGGATTTGCTTTACTCTGGTTTGGAGTATACTCTTAAAAAATGAAATAGCTGTTTAAAACCTTCTAGTTAGTGCGTGTGTGTGGTATGCGTGTATTATATATGCTAAAACACTACAGAGCTCCCTCCGTTAATTATTAAGGTATAGAACACCCCAAATGTCAGATCTCTATGTTCCCTTTTTTGAAAATAAAAGTGCAGACATGCTATCATGGTTTTCAGAGGGTTGGTTTAGAAATATATATATTATATATATAGATAGATAACAAAATATGAACAGAAACTGGCTTTCAAGGATTGTGAGCACTTTCTCTTTAAAAAACACTTGATTGGAAGATAAAAACTGCTCGCTCAGTGCTAAGAGGGCTAACAAGCTGACATGATTATAGGAGGGTTTGGCTTTGACCTTCAAACGCCACATGCATGTATCGGATAAGAGGCAATCTTGATAAAACACGGTGAATTAATCATTCTCCTTGTATAGTGGGGTAAGTCTTTCTCCCATAGTTATCTACAGTGCAGTGGCCAGCAGGAAGTACCACCAATAAGACGGTGTGGTTTGCTAAGCGGTGATGA
The DNA here is from genome assembly GCF_000699145.1 of Aptenodytes forsteri. Lineage (NCBI taxonomy): Eukaryota > Metazoa > Chordata > Aves > Sphenisciformes > Spheniscidae > Aptenodytes > Aptenodytes forsteri. The sequence continues at coordinate 647,746 of NW_008795677.1, read as the reverse complement.
AAACTGGAAACTACTGTAGTTATAATTGTTTAATACACCCTGCCACATGTCCAGATCTAAAAGATTTTAATACCGTATGCAAATGTGCCATAGATATAGCTGCTAGCAAGTTGGTTACCTAATTGGGTTTGTTGTTTTTTTTTTTTCTTTTCTTTTTTTTCTGGAAATCTTTAAGTGGCTGTCCGAAGGTCTTAGAAGCATTAATGGCCACAGTCAGCTGTTACTTCATGAGAACAGCTGAATTTCCAGGTTTTCAGCCTGACTCTTAGAGCCTTTAACTATAACAGATCCCTAAACTGGAAGTCTTATGGATGCAGTAGATCTGCAGTGCTTCCTCCTCAGTCAGTCTGTGTTTGCAGTCGATTGTGTTAACATTATTTTATTAATCGCTCTTCAGCAGTGTCAATAGACCTTGTAATCCATGATGCTAATTGTAGTCATAGGCAGTGTGTTTTCTGCAGTCTTGTAAGTCCAAATACTCTTGCTATATACAGTTTACGTGTTAACTCCCTTCTTTATGATGCATGTACATAGTCACTTGAAGAGGCCTGTAGATGAAGTTGGCTTGACAAATGCAATTTCATGAAGCTAGTGCAGAAGCAAAGGAACAGCAAGAAGTGGCGATGCTGACAAATTCCCAGTACAGCACAAAGACGACAATTCGGTGGATAAATCATCCTGAATGAAGGATGCTATCTTTGGTCACAAATTAGCTTACAGGGTAAAATATAACAAAAACCCAAAATCAAATACGGGGGCGGGGGGTAGAAATGAATTCACTGCATCTGCACAAGTAGAAATGGCAGTGTCTTCCAGTGATTATGTAGGTAATAATGTCTACACCTAGAGAAGATGAATGCTGCATAGGGGGTGGATGGTTATGTGGTGGTGTCGAGGGGTGGCAGCTTCTCACTTGGCCTCCTGTTTCCAGTCCTCTTTGCAGAAGTGTCTAAGAAGCTGCTGGAGGTCATGTTGGAGGTCATCCTGTGGTAGTGCTTCTGGTGTGTCTTCCAGCTCTTCTACGTGAACGTGTTTTCCATACCGATCCTTCATCACAGTCCTCTTCTGTGTGCTGGCTTTACTCAGTGTTGTCCTAAAACAAAATGAATGAGAAAACTGTCTTAAAAACCCCACAGTTCCGGAAGGCTTTAAAAAATGCTCCTTTTCAGCTGCAGTTTTAAGGCTTTTTCATTTAAAATAACATGAGAAGAACTGTGGCTGGCAGTTTAAGTCAGCTACTGAGGTCAGATACTCGTTCTGCATTCTGAATGCAACACACACCGTAGCTTTAACTGGCTTTCACGTAAACTAATAGCAATTCACCTCCACCCGCTGGTTAAGCATACAGTTTTAGATGCTCAGCAAAAACATGCTGTAACAGACAGACATGCAACAGATGTTGAAATTCACACAAGACCTTCCTATTCGCTGTATTTAACTTCAACATACGGAGTTGTCCTGTACAATAGTAGTTTAAGCTGATTAATTTCTTGAACGCTTACTTCTGAACAAGTCTTACTTCTGACAGCCAGTAAAACTACACCTGTGGTAATCTAGCGTCCTAAACTATTCTGTTAATTACTGTCTTACCTCACTGGAACCATCTTGCTCTACTAGTCAGAACCTTAAACCTCACCAAGTCCCTTCCAGATCTAGGCAAATAAAGGTAGTTGTCGTAGGACAGCTGGGTGTCTCTTGCTTAGCCCTACCCAGAAGCCCAATTTTTGGTCAGTGTCCTTAAGAGAGGACCACGGGAAGCCAAGCACACTTGGAAATTCCTGCGTGCTCAGCCAGGAATAGCTTGATTTTTATCAGGCAGCTGACACTTCTTAATGTGACCCGAATGACCAAAAGGTCCCTCCGTTAGATGGAGCACTTTGACGAGAATGCTCGCCCTTCATCCAAAAGCAGATGCAGCAGGTCTTCCCGCTCTCCGTGTGTCCCTGTGACACCATCCCGCTAACTCTGAAACTGGTATGTGTTTTACGGCTTGTTACAGTTACAGACGCAGTTTGGTCAGGCTGTTCTTTCAGATGCTAACATTGGCTTTACCATCCCAACGGTCACTATCAATACAAATGGCCTGAAAGAAAAGGTGTGTAAAAGATACCGAGCTTGGAGCAGCCTTGGCTTAAGTTCTGTGTGGTTGGAATGAATACACTTGCTGTACTACAGTAGCTTTTATTTCTCCCAAATATTTTCCTATCTGCCCTGCCTCGTTCCTCATAAGGCTCAACTGTCACATGCGTATAGCTATATATATATCTATCTCCATATAGCCTCTCACCTATTTTGATAATGTTCAAATTATCAAATGATCACAGAGTCAGCTGGTATGAGAAAAGAAAATTTTGAAGTAACCGTGATTAATGATGTTAACTGTAAATCACGGTTATTCTTGTATCGCCTCCTATGAAATCAGCTCGGCAGTGATACCCCTTTGATCTGGGTCTAGCCAGGATGCGGTTAACTTTCTTCATAGCAGCCTGTGGGGTGCACTGTTTTCCATTTGGGTCTAAAACAGCGTTGATAACAGACCAATGCTTTCGTTACTGCTGAACAGTGCTTACACAGCATCGATACTTTCTCTTTTTTGTCCCACTGGCCCCCTCAGTGAGTAGGCTGGGGGCGGGCAAGAGACTGGGAGGGCCCACAGCCAGGACAGCTGACCCAAACTGGCCAAAGGGATATTCCACACTATATACAATCACGCTCAGCAATAAAAACAGGGGGTAGAGGAAGAAGCTGGGGGAGGCGGGGGGGTTATGGTTATGTCTTCCAAGGTGACGACTGCTCAGTGACTGGCTGGGTATCGGTCTGCTTGTGGGAGGTGGTGACGCCTTTGCATCACTTGTTTGGTTGTTCTTCCCCCTTTCCTTCACTTACTAAACTGTCTTCATTCAACCCATGAGTTTTCTCACTTTTGCTCTTCCTATTCTCTCCCCCGTTCCAAGGTGGGGCAGGAGGGTTAGGGAGCGGCTGCGGGGTGCTTGGCTGCCGGCCAGGGTGAACCCCCCACACCCCTGTTCACCGAGTCTTTTCAAGTGAGTGTAGACCTTTCCAGTGCATCTATCCCTTCCTGTAACAGAATGTTAGTAGTAATCTTTAGTACTTTTGCAAATAAAACTTCAGATGCTGGCAGTGGTTTCACTTCAGACACTCGCTTACATCCACTCACTTATTATGAGTTTGTTAATCCTTTTCTAGTAACAGTTCATTGACATGCCAAGCCAAACCTTTTAATAATTGATCCGTCCTCTTTCATGATTTCTTTCTCTACTAAAGCGGGGAGCTGGACTTTCATTTGGTTACCTGTATAGCTCAAAGCCTCGAATTAAAACATAAACTTCAAATTAAAACAAAACCCAAAAACCTAGGACAGAAGATAATTGCTCTTCATAACTTAGTGCTTTATATTAATGAAGTTGAATGCTGAGAAAATGATGGACAAATAAGAGAAGCATCTGCCTGCCGTTTGCATCCTTTCAAATATTCCTCAAATGTACAGATCAGTTACAGTTTCTTGTATAGGACAGTTTCATTTTACTAATAATTGTACTGAAGCATGTCTTGGTACTTTCTTTTCAACTTTGAAGTAGCCAACTCAAAGCCTTGCAGTACCACACTTGCAGAACTCATCCTTTGTATCTATTGACGACAGCTGCTACAGTGACCTTTTTCCTGTCACAGAAAATACTCTTTCTTTTACAGCTGTTCCCCCTGTCACCTTGAGCCGCCTGTTCTCAGTGCTAGCAATACAGAGATGGGTATACATAGAAACGATGGGTGATACTTCTGAGCCTCTGTACTGAAACGGGAGAAGCAGGGAATGGAGCCCGGCAAACCTTTCCCTAGAATATCTGCTGTTACTAATACTCCATAGAAAACAGAAAAACAGAAAAAAGGGCAGCATTTCCTTTTGGCTGGATGTGGGTTTGTCTGTGGTATCTTCCGCAGGCTTCTTGATTTACTAAACTAGAAGCTGCAAGCTGGGAAAAAAGTGTTATATCCCAAGCCATTTCCTTGAACCTCTACATGACAGTTTTTGCTGCTTGTTTTGTTATTGTCAGGAGAGAGGGATCTGGCTGCTGGGCCTATATTCGTAACGGGAAACTTGGCATCTCAATCTTAGTGCTTGTTGTCTTCCTGCAAGCTGTAATACCATTGTATGGCAGAAAGTATCCAGACCGTGACATTGTTGCATCTATGTTTTTATGGTATTTTCTCAAATTAAAAAACCAAACCAAGTACTTATGTTGTATCTAATGACACAAAACTTTTATCCATATGAATCTTTAAGACGTGTTTTACACGCGTTATTCAAAGGGACAGTAAAATGGATTAAGAGTTAAGTGCTATCTGTTCCTTATAGAAAAAGTTATATTAGTTCAATATCACTTTTCTATTACTGAAACGCCTAAACTGATCAGAAAAAGCATAAAAACAGGAAAGGTGCTAATTGGCTTGGTAGCTATTTCTTCCTTTCAAGGACAAATACATCCCTGCCCACGGCAGGGGGGTTGGACTAGATGACCTTTAAAGGTCCCTTCCAACCCAAACTATTCTCTGGTTCTATGAACTACCCAGAGACTAGACTTAACCGTATCAATTTCTAAAATTAGCTCCACATGTGGTAACATATGAATGAACTTTTTCTTTAACAGTAACCACACCCATGATTTCTAACAACTTTACTTAAAGCCTCCATGGGTTTTTTTTTAGAATCTTAAAACATTTCATAGCTAATTCTGTTATGTTAGCTTCCCCCCCACATACTTTATACACTAATCCTTTTATAACATGGCTGAGTATAACAACAGAGGTTTATACTCAGTAGTTGAGTATGATGCTCCACCGGCAAAAACTTTCAATAGAGTCTAATTTGTCCCCAGGTACGTTGTGACACTTGTTTTAATATTTGTATTTAAAAGGCATTTTTACCTCTTCAAAATCCTCTTTGGCTGACGGAAGATCAGTAGCTAAGCTAGCATCCCCCAGGTGTTTCTCCATTCTCTCCCCTTGCACTACAGTGGTCTTTATGACTTTGCTGACCTTCCGGCCTTCCACTGGTTCAGACTGGAATTTGGAGGCACTAGGCAAAACAGCAGGTTCAGACAGGGTCACCTGTAAGGTTAGAAAGCAGAAGTATACTGGATATGAATTACATAATGCATACTAACAAAGCTTTCAGTTACTCTATCATTCCTTCTTAATCACTGCCATAGAGAACAACGGAAGAAGTGTCTCACTTTCTATGTGTACGCATCAAAATAGTAAGTGTACATTTCACTACTTACTCTACAGCTCCGGAACGAGACGTTGTAAGATACATGGCAGTTCAGACAGCAGGAACAGCCCTGGATAATTTATTCTGCTGAGGAGCTTTATGCCGGCAGGGTGAAAACTGCTTCTGGAACCTGAACTAGCCTGAGGGCAGCCAGGGATATTGCTACCCTCCACCACACCGCAGGCTGCCGTACTGGCTCACCTGCCAAGGCCACTGGAGTTACACCAAGTAACAAGTGGACCTCTTGCTGTGAATCCTTGCTGTATTCACACAGGTAGTACGAATTAGTGGTATCAGTCCGTATCTTAATTTTAAGATATTCTTCTGAGAGATGAGTCACGCTTGTAAAACCAAGGAACTCTTACAGGAGCAACAGACCAGAATATTAGAACACCATGGGGAAGTGACAAACATGATTTTATTTGGCAAAATACGAATTTAACGTATATGGGTTCCATATGATAAAGAGTAGCTCTGGTATGGTCAGCTAACTAAAAAAAATTACTTTGTTTTCTTGTTGCCTTACTCCTAGAGAATTAATTCTGATGATTAATTCTGGCAAGAGAGAATGACAATTACGTTCTTAGCACTTCTAATGACCGCTTGTTAACTGTTGCTTTCAACTGCGGTACTGCTGAAAGCAAGCCCTGTTGCTAGCTTCTGGCCCTGTCACAACCTTGATTTTGTCGATACAAACGTCTGTACGGCTACACGGTGAACTAAGCTTAGCAGGAAAAGATAAACTGAAAAGCACTTTCAGGTTGTTTTTTTCTTTTTAATTACCTGGCTTTACAGTTTGCATGAAAGTAATACTTTTTTTTAGCCTCTTCAAAGCAAAGAACACACCAGTAAGTTAAACCTATTATAACTGTATAGTTTTAGAAGGGCTTAGTTGTAGAAACCTAGAGAACATCAGATCGTTTCATTACAACATTCACTAATTTTCTTATTAGAGTAAGAGGTATAATAACAAATACAGATTTGCCATTTATCTGTATGTCACCTTAGTACAAAGCTGCTTTCTTTGTGAATTTGGTACTTCTCATAAATCACAGAATCTGTATCCTGACTTATTTTCAGAGAAAACTCCCCTCTTTCCCTGCCCACCTTCCCACCCCCCCTGCCTTTTCCCTGTCTTTATCCTGAGGCAAGAAAACTTTTAAAAGTATCATTCAAAACTGAATGTGGTTGGCATGAGTAAGATGTAGTTACTAAGTACGCTGTTGGTGTGCTGCTGCCTTGTACCATTGCAAGGAAAGTAGAAGATCTGACCTCTGACTGTTCACTGTCGCTCTTCAGCACAACCCGTTTTACAACTTTGGAATAGCCATCTCCTTCTTCGACAGTGACAGGTTTTTGTGGTGTGCCTTGCATTAGGACTTCCTCTTTTTCTGTGCCGTCTGGAGAAACGTATCGCCGGATGATCTTTCTAGTGACCTGAAGGAACGAAATAGAGCTTTGTCCCAAAAGAATTAACAACAACATACTCCTTCTTATTCTCTATACAGTATTTTCTACTCAAAGGGCATTTTTTCCTACACAGAAAACCCATAGATGGTTCAGTATCTTAGTCTTTAACACATTTTCTCACAAGTACCTGTAGTAAAGCTGCAAGTTGATGCATTCGCCCTGCTTAGGTTACCCCACAGCAAAGCTTCCATAAACTTACTTCACAAAGCAGGCACAATATAGATATTGGAATGACTCTCTAAAGCGGCAGTTATTATCAGGAAAAGAGAGATAGTATTTTAGAGAGAAAACATACTTTACAACCACACAACAGCTAGAAAACGTTTTCAGACTGGCATTTTCAAAAAGGCTTCTGAAAGTAAGAGGTTAGCAGCTTGGCTATCAGATGCTTAGAACCAGATTCACAGAGGGACTTGGACATCACATTGTAACACCGATGGTACTAACCACTGCTGAACTAGTGAGCTAGAATTAGCCTACTTAAGAGACTAATCCGGTCTTAAGCTTTCTAGGCACTGGCAAGCCAAAAAAAGAGGATCAGAAGAGAATTACAGGGTTCAAGACGAGATAAATTTCTCAGGAGGATGGGTATGCATCCCTCTGTGGATGACCCGGAGCTCTACATTTTCGTACGCCTTCCCAGCCCCTTTTGACAAGGTAACATTCAGCAGTTACCTCCCGCTTTGTCCAAAAGCTTATTTGCTGTGATGCTCAGTCAAGATGGGGTCACCTATATTTAAGAGTCACAGAGGTGGGGGTAGTGCCCTCCCAGGCACGGACCTACCCAGAAGAATACACTCATGCTCACTCTTGCACAACGTGCCCAGGAATATTTGGCTGGGGTTGTTTATTTTAATATGAATTCAAACAGCTTCCAGAGACATGCTATCCAGCTGAGGGTCTATGATGTTTTCTTGGGAGGCAGAAGATGGAGTTTGCCACCAGCAGAATTCAGCCAAGTCCTAGACCAGTTCTCTAAGCACTAGGTTCTCAGATAAAGCAAGGAGCACAGAAGTTCCTCTTCCACTTCCATGCTGTGCGGAATTCACTTTTATAAGCATGGTCTGAAAATGCTTATTTTATGAGGCCATCACACCAATAAGTACCTTCTATATTCTTTGTGCCATAAAAACTGAACTGTATGTACAGATACAGAAATTTAGGAACCTGGTCAGGCACAGCTGAGTGGAGATTCTGAAGATCTAAAATCTGGATTTAGCTGACTCTTGCAGACCCAGCCCTCCGTTAGTTTCATTAATACGAGGAAACATGATCTTAGATAAAATTGTGGTGGTGTGGTTTTTTGGGTTTGTTTTTCTTTAAATAACCTTTTTCTCAGAAATGTGGATCTATGCAGAATTTTCACTGGCTTTAAGTGGGAAAATTAACAGAATATGTCATAGTAAGTTATAAACTGTAACACAGAATGACCTTGCGAATCAAAATAATTCTTCAAACTTTGGAATCTCTCATGAACAGAAATTCTGGTTCCTTCCATGCTCTACTCTTAAAAATCATGCCCCTTCACAAAATAAAATTTGGCATGTATGTGGGTGTATTTATCCTTCCTTTTATAGGACAGTAAGAAGGTAGCAAGGGGCATAACTGACAATACCTTCTTTACCACTGTGTGGCCATGTTCATCTGTATATTGCTCTTCTGTGACTGTTTCTGGTGGCATTTCAGGCATACTATCAGCCTGTATGACAAAGAACAAAGTTTAATGAAGCAAGGCCTTCATGTAGGTAACTTTAAATAAGCAATTTTAAAATCGGTTAATTGGTTAAAGAATGAAAAAAAAAATTGAGAAATGTTAGAAAAAAATTTTTCTGCAAATAAATACTTAGAAAGGCATGCAAAGAAAAGTTATGTCACAATGGTCAGGCAAACATATGTTAGTTGACTGCGCTGTGTACGGGGCTGAGAAGTCTTTGTCCTCCTCCTACTGAGGCATCTAACGGAATTTAGAGTTGGGTTAGCTGTATTGCTACAATCTTCCCTTCAAGAAAAGGTATTGGAATGGCTTATCCAATGCCCATGCATTATTCAGGAGCATTCCAGCTTCAAGTGCAATACCAGCCACGTGGTTGTCTCAGCAGCATGCCTAAAGGTGGTGCCAGGGCCTAGTCACCACAGGCTCGTGCAATCGTTCAACACTCAGTACCTGAATAATCACACGGCGACGAACGACCCTGGTAGTGACCATCTCATCTTCGTCCGAGCTGGTCTCCAGCCCACCTAACTCCTCTGCTAACTCCTAGTGGAAGCATGGAAGCAGTATGGGATACTAGCAGCACTTCCAGGTTCTGTCTTGTTTTTATCTAAAACCATCCTCACTTCTGAAAATTTTTTGCTTTTAAGATTTTGGCTTCTTACCTGACTTTAATCTGTGAAACATCGATGTGGGGTGGGAGGCTTTGGCCACTTGACTATACATTAGCTGTTTATTAGCATGTTGAAAAAAGAAAGATGAATCTTTGTGGTATTAATTCTATAGGATGTTCTTCGTGGTCTTAGTGCTCTTAAGGTTGCCAGGGACAAGCCTGAAATTTGTGGCATGACATCACTGCAGGTGGACTAGAAGGTATTACTAACACCAACTCTGGAATTCATACATATTGCATATGCTTTCTGTATTAGATACACAGAAAATTATACGAAAGCCTTTTAATCCTCCATAGTGGGAAGAACATAGTGCAGCATATAGACAGGACTAAACAGTTTTAACTAGGGGACACGATGTATTAATAGCCTTGGCACTGGAAAGGTCAAGAAAGATTAGTAACAAGCGTTGAAGTTCTCTCTCCTGCATAGGGAAGAATTAAGAATTTAAATGAAGAGGTCAGAAGGCAAAGAGAAGCTGAAAAGAACTACTTGGGAAGTATCAACAGTATAAAAGCATAAAGGGGAAAATAAGTAAGGTTGCTTCTTTTTGGTGGTGCTCGTTGTTGTTGTTTTACTTTAATAAAGGAACTGGAGGGAAAAAGAAGTACATCGTCTTTGAGGGCAGCCTTTCCTACAGCAGCCATTGTATTGAGTCCTGTTGTAGCTAATCTTTCAACGTCTGAGTTACCCTACACATTTTATATTCAACCTTTTTCTGAGATCCCAGAGGCAGAGCTCTGAAACTCTTCATTCTAAAGGTGGTACATTTGGCAACATAAACAGCAAAGAAAGAAGAGCCTGTTTCTAGGTGAATGTCAAAACAGGAAACAATTTCTGCTTAAGTAGAACTGTGCTTTCTCTGCTCTAACTTAACTGATAAAACTGATTTCCTGCCCAATTACGTCTTCTCCTTTTCTTCCACTTGGAACAGGCAAAGCAAGCTGTTTATTCTTAAACCTTTATGTGCCAAGTAATTTAAATTCCCCACTAAAAGCCATATAGTTGCTCTCTTTCCTTGCCTTTTGATATCTTCCCCTCTCCAAACATTGCAGTAAGGTTCCTTTGTCTTACACAACCAATGACCTACCTCACATAGTTTTTGTTCTTCTCTTCCATCTCCTGTCTCCATTTCTCTTTACTGCCTGCATGCTACATAAACACCATTCTCAAGTTCTTTTCTTCCAGTACTTCCTTAGTATTCTGCAACGTACATCCTGCTGCCTCTTTTCCATCTCACTAACTTTACAAGATTTTTCATGTCATTCTTCATGCAGCTCTGGGCTAGTCTTGCCTTTCTTCATAAGCTTTTAACATTATTACTTTGTCTTTCATTACATCTGTTTTTCAGCTTTCAATTGTACATGGTTTGTTTCTGCACCTGTTATTTACACTAATTCCCTCTCACATGCATGGACATAACCTGTCACAGACCAAAGGACAAATAAGGGTAGCAGAACCAGAATTACAGTCTAGACTTTAGGATCTGGGTTTTGCTTCAGCTTTGAAAACCTCTATACAAATGACTATAGCTAGCCCTTATAACCACAGAGGAAAGGAGAAAAGACTCAGTTGCAGATGGGGATTAATTAAGCTGATTAAAAATATTCTCATCTTACGGAATGAGCGAGACATAAAACTTGTTCTTCTGTGGCAATTACTTTGAGGCAAAGTTGTTATTTACCTTTTCTAAAGATTCCTCTTCATAGCCTCTTCCAAACTTTTCTGCCTGCTCATCAGTTGACTCCACTATCACTAGACTAGTTCTTCTTGGAGAGAGGTCGTCCTCGTGGAGTTGGGGATCCTCGGGCTCTTGGATGATGGGAGAGTCACTTCTCTGAGCAGATGATGGGGGCTGTGGGGGTGGTGTTTCTCTCTCTTCCTTTGCCGCACTGAAGTGTGCAGATTTTTCGCTTGCTGCTTTTCCAGTTACTGGTGCTGTAGACTGCTCTGTTCCTGGAGTTGTGACACTGTGAATTACAGGTTCAAGGGAAGTTACTACCATGCAGTGCTTTCCAATTTCCATAAATGGAACATTATGGAAATTATGGTTATGTTGTCTGTCATCTAGCAAAGTCTAGAAATAACTGATACTCCTTGACAATAAGTACAGAGCAATCTGGCTAGGAATCCCTCTCATCTTCCTGACCCAAGAAAATCTCCAAATGGATGTCCAAACATTGCACCCCATTCTGCAAAACTTTGTAAAGAATTTATGTGAGCTTTGCTGTCGCTTGTGCCCTCACAAATCTACATATTACCTTTTTTTTTTGGGGGAAAGAGACTGGATCACTACAGATGGATGTGAAGCAACTACTACATTAATTACAAGCTACACAGCTGCAGGTGAGGAGAGACCAACTTTTATGTAGAATTCTGGAGCCTTACCAAACAGAAATTTAGTAGAGAATCTAATTTTCTTTGTAATGTTATTTTCACTGTTGAACATTGCTATGATTTAATTGAAAGTTATTTAAACATATTATTATACATATCACTACGTAACATATATAAAGGTAATACATGTATTAAAGCAATACTTTGCTGTTGCAGATGGGTGAAGAACAGTGACTTCAGATATTAAGCTAACTCTCATCTAACCTAGTTTTATGAAGTAACCTTATAACTGATGCTAGCTTGAAAAGGTCACTTCTGATTTGCACTAATTGTGAAAACATTACCCACTTCACCACCTAGAATCTTCTTTTGAGGTTGACTTTTCTCTTTTCATGTGTACCAGTAAAAAGAAAAAAAGACAACCATATCAAAACTGGTGGAATTACAGCCTGAAAAGTAATGAGCCTGCAAAAATTACATCTTCCACTTCTAAAACTTCTGAGATGCTTTGGAGCTAGCATCTACATGCTTGCTTTTTCCCCCCTCTCATCCTAAGAATTAACTGAGGAAATTGTTAAATTTTAATAATAGGAGTCCAGATTCCCTTCTCCATAACCAATCCCATGAGTAGATAACAGCAATAATAGAATAACTTGCACGTACATTTTTTTTTCCTGATACAAGTTGGGTTTTGACAATTTGTTGTGCTCTCCCAACTACTGCCCTTGAAACAATTGTGTTCTAAAGTAAGAAAAGATTTCATTGTAGTATCAGTTAAACAGTATTGATCCAGACTTTTTTTCCCATTCACCAGGCTATACATACTATTGTATAATTCCTCTTAGTATGTGTTCCTTATAAGCTATTTAAATCTTGCCCAATTTTCCTCCTAGTTCAAACTAGATATGAAGTGTAGTGATATTCCCCTGTCATCACTACTCTCATTTAGTATTGGCAATATTGTCTCAAATGTGTTCTCTATTCCTCAAAAACATTCATTTCCTCATGCAAATCATTAGGAAGTATCGGTATTTTTGCCTATCAGTGCAACGTTAAGTCCTCTACCTTAGATGCCATTTTCTGTCTCCCACACTCTCTCCTGGGTGTAAAGCGTATCTTGAGCAAAAGAATCCCCAAAAGACCATTTGCTGGACTGTTTGCCTGTTTGGAGCTGCATCTCCACATCAAAGCTAATCACTCCCAGGAAAATCACTTCTTTGGAAGGGGATCCGTGATATTTTGCTAGCCTATGAATACCTGAATCAACTCTGCACAGAGTTCTCAGCATGGGCACATGTTTAGGGATGGTGGGAAGAAAGAAACGTGATCCCTTTTAAGTTCCTTTCAAGTTCCTTTCCAAATGAAACCAACCCCACTGACAGCCCCCAATCAGAATTCAAGGCTTTGCTGTGCAGGTCTTCTAAATCTGTATCATGTGTTGTTCCCTTAAGTACTTTTGTCTTGTCTGTATAAAACCCTGTTTCTGTTCCTTTAGCCATCTGAAATTTACTTTTAAAAATCTAGTTCCTAATAGGTGGTTATGAGTTTCGTAAGTAATGATTAAGTTGGAAAATTTTTGCCTCAATTGAAAAAGCCATCCTGAAGTTGAAGAAAGGCCCCTCTAGTGTTAATTCCATTAAGTTTAACAATACTTGCCAACTAACATATGAAAAACGTACACAGTTTGCAAAAAAACCCCACCTCTACATTATGCCTCTTTTCTTTCATATGTACTAGACTAGATTATTGTTTTGCGTTCACAGTGACAAACTGACTTTCTCTCCTAATCCTTAAGGCTTCCTCCACATGGATTAAAAAGGCAAACCTGCAGTAGGAACTAATGGACTGGTGTGCACAATTGGAGGAAAATTCTAGTGAGTTCATATATTTCAAAGAAAACTCTAAAATCCTCTTATTACGCAGAGAAGAGAGAATCCATTCCACATAGGTTTCGTTCTGCTCTTTTGACACTTACAAATATTCATGTTGTGAAGCAGATGGTTTTTCTGGCACATCTTGGGGTTTCCCTGAGAATTCAGCTTCTACTTGTTCCTTATGTGCTTGTCTCAGGAGCTCAGCCATTGATCCTTCTGCCTCACTCCTGGGAGTACTGTCCTGAAAAGGAGAGTAACTGACAGACACGTCTTCCTCAGAGACAATAGGAGGGTGTTCAGTTGGCTCACTGTCTTTAGATATTCTATGTCGTTCTTCTTGCTTATGTCTTGAACTGTACAGTTCTTCTTGCAGTGCAGAAAACCCTTTAAAAAACAGAGAGATGAGAAATGTCATTACAAGTCTTACTAGAATGCAGGAAGTCCTTATCGTTCTGCATGTGCATTTAAAATCCCTGGATGAAACACATTACCTGAAATTTTTAGACATCTCGAGTGGGAGAGGACATAACCTCTCTAAGTAGTTGAAGGAACACTGGGTTACCACTACTATTGCCAAATAATGAATCTTGACAGTAACAGGCAAAATAAAATTTACCCAGAAATTAACCTAGAGTAATTAATCTTGAAACCCTCTAAGTATGAAAGAAGATTCACAACAGGTTTTCCCAGCAGATTAGGATAGGTTTTAGTGATTTCCCCCCCCCCTCCATTATTTAGCTGCTTATGGAAAAAATAACTACACAAGTATGGACAAAGAAATTCATACGGGACTAGGTGCAAGAACTAGCTAATTTATGTGCTTCAAAGCATATAAACCCATCCACCCACCCCCAACCCCTAGTCTCAAAGCAAGGGCTCTCATTCTGCAAAAAATGTAAAATAAGGTATGCGTTTCTGTTCCACAGGCTACAAGTCATAAGCTTGGGCTTTTGTTTGTCCTTACTAGCCACATTCACTAGGAACCTATTGAACTCTGAAGAATGGCTTGGGGGAAAACATAACTGCTTGTACTGGATTTGAGCTGGACATGGACATTAATGTTCTAAAACTAATCAGTTGTGATATTAGAACGGTAATTATAGCAAACAACCTTCTGTTCCAACATCCTCTTAAAGATGGGACATCTGCTGCTGTCTAATACTTTACTGAGCTACTAGTTCAATACTAAGTTAAGGATGTAAAAGTATCACTTCCAGACAAGAGAATTTTATTTCACTTAATTTGGAGGTGTTTCTTTAGTTTACAACCATTGATCTGATGTACTGAACTTTTAAACTTAAGAAATCCAGCAGCATCATAGCAGAATTCCAATATCCTGGATACTTGAATTCAAACGTTTTTCCAAAGCGTTTGACCATCTTGGTCAAATCCTAATGCAACCTTCTTAGCTTTTATGAAAGTACTTGTATAAGCAAAAAACCCCCAACAAACTGGGCATAAGTATTTGCAGTAGTTTCTGACAACATTCCTTTATTTGCTTTATAAGAATCAGCTAATGCAGAGATCTTACACCTGGTGAAATAGCGACCTGTGTGATGTCATGCTTGCATTCATCCATATTATCTGTGCTTTCAAAATGAGATTCTAGTCCTCAGTCAAAAGAGTTAACAGATTATCGTAGTCAAACATTTCAGAACAGAAGCTAGTGCTTAGATGAGAGAACCTTGGCAGTCTGGATCAGGAGACGTTTACCTTCACTATGGTCCAATCCTATTGTTTGTTCAATTTCTGCGTACGTGCGAGTGCCGTGGACCTGCATGGAGTCTATGCCGCTGGTCTCCATTAGGTGAACAATATCCATCCGGTTGATTTTTGTAAGACATTGGGTAAGATTTGTATCTGTGGCATTAGAACGACACCATGTAGCTGAGTTAAGAATTTCACATGCTCTCTCCCTTCTGTTTTCCACATGAAGGACATATACAGGATACTGAGCAATATAATATTTTATATAAAATACAGATGCATTTAGAAGCATTGCTATGTAAAACCTAAAATTAACTGCAGGGCTGCCTATAAAAATTATTACTCATTTTGTTTTTTCCTTTAACAAATTTGTTCCATTTCCCCATACATTTTTCAGTTTAGGAAAAAAGAGGCCTCAGTGGTTTTCCACTCTTTCTTTGCTGTAAGATGTTCTGCCTTGCCCTGAAATGAACAAGATTAAACTATTTTCTCTGAGAATCCTATGATATGCCATATTACACAGACAAGCTTAAAAAAAATTAAGTACAATCTATGGTCATTCTTTCTATAGCCTAAATTTTACCCTACATTTTTCAGTTTAGGAAAAAAGAGGCCTCAGTGGTTTTCCACTCTTTCTTTGCTGTAAGATGTTCTGCCTTGCCCTGAAATGAACAAGATTAAACTATTTTCTCTGAGAATCCTATGATATGCCATATTACACAGACAAGCTTAAAAAAAATTAAGTACAATCTATGGTCATTCTTTCTATAGCCTAAATTTTACCCAAAAAATTTTTTTTTATGATTAGAACACACATCTGTCACCTCAACTAGCAAATTGGAGACAGCTATATGTACTATATCTGGAAACGAACCTGTTGCGTGTTTCCCATCCCTTTCAAGCCAGTATTTGAGGAGTGCATGGCTCTGGTCTTGAAGTGAATTAGGATTTTCAATTCGGATCTGGTGAATTTGCTCTTCTGTGAAATCCAGTTCTCTGGCTAGCTCTGAAAAAGAAATCCATCTCTGTAAAGACGTCTTTTTCTTTTTCCCCGCTTTACATCTATTTTACGGCTGTCAGCAGCAAAGTGGATTACAAACTTTTCTGAAACCAAATTCCCTTTGCTTCTATGTACTTTGTGTTATATCGAGAGCCGTTGTTAAACAGTAAGTTCATGACAAAGACAGAAATGCGTTACGCCTAGAAGTGATGGGTCTGCATGAGCTTTTATTTTGCGTGTCTACCATTCCTAGTTCTCAGAGGCACAACACTACTGACAAAATTTAGCAGAGACAAGCTATCAAATAGAGTGCAGCTGCAGAAATAGCACATGAGCAGATAAAAATACTTCTAGCTACAGAGCACCATGCTCAGCAGATTCTATCCTCTGAAATGTTGAATATTTCAGAAACTTTGACCAAAATCTAGTAAAAGAATTCATTTTAAGTAATGGTATTTTGTAGGGCTAGATTACAGCATACTACTACTAGTCCCCTGGACTTGTTTCATTTAAAGAAAAGTAAATGTCTATGAATTACAGTTGAAAACCAAAAATAAGAATAACTGATGTCTTTCTGATGTAGCATAGGCTCAGACTGCAGTCCAGGAAAAAGAAATGGTTTAATAGCCTGTAACATCTTTATCATATCCAGAACCAGGAGCAGCTTTCTGCCATGACCAAACTAAGATGCAACTGTTGAAACAGGTCATCAAATGAGTTAAAAACCATGGAGAATTTGTGAGATTCCTACTGTTATTCCCGGTCTCCAGATTCCTGCTTCTTTCACAAAGAAGGATTCATATTCTATTCCATTGTTATTATCGCTATAGTGGCATGGACTCGTCATGTTTTAACAGGGTGGAGTGAACCCTAACCCCAAACTCCAGATAACCTTGTTTCCAGGCCGGCTTGTAAACTGGTGCAACTGTAAACTTCAACAAATATACAGTTAACTACACATTAGATTCAAATCCCAGGTAGTCAAATAAGTTTGAACGAAAAACAACCACTATTTTATCCCCCAAAGTAACATCTGACACAGTAATCTTTACTATAATCAATCTTTACCATAACATAAGACAGGAATATTTATGCAGGTGTATTACCCTGCCCTCTCTAAAATGCTATAAAACATTAATGTCTATTTTGATCAGCATCCATTTTTTCTAGTTTTGTTTCAGAAATGTCTATTCATTTATATAAAATTTTCAGCAGATCCCTAATCTGTTACATTGCACAGGTCCAAGTCCTACTGATTTCAAAATAATCCATGTTGGGACGAGTGACATATGCTCTATGGATTGAAATAGAGGACAGGAAAGGAAGAGGTGAGTAACATAAGCAAAAGTATCAGTGATATTTTGCATATACTCTGAAGATGCTTATAAAAACAGTATAGAGCACAATCTTCATTATCAAGGAGTTAACACTTTTTCTCTGGTATACAACTCTTCTTTAACTCCGAGCGCCTTGCTTATTTTCAAGAGCGTGGTACTGCTCTAGGGTTAGATACAAAAAAGTGTAGACCCAATTTAATTTTTTTTGTGGCAATTTTTTCTTGGATTGCAGTTTGACACAGCATTGAGATTTCTGCACAGCTCTTTTTCTTTGTAAACACTTTTGAGCTGATTTTCAGTGATAGACATCTGCATTCCATTCTGTGTTACTTTCACTTGTCCCCAGTAATGTTAAATGTCTCATATCTATTAAATCCACAGCATTGAAGTGATTGTTACAAAGAGGTCCCTTTTTATCCCTTTTTCCGCAGCACAGGTCTGTAGAAAAGAAGCTGATGTCATTTATCCCTATAGTGGCCTTCCAGCTCAGGAGTTCCAGAACACAGATGATGTTTATTCATGCATCCATTTATCTTCTAGCCAGAGTTGTTGCATTTTGCAAGAAAGAGTAGGGTAACATATGCCAGCTCTTTGTCACTCTCTCGTCCTAGGAGTTTTCCCTCTGGAGATGCCACAGAAAGTGCAGAGGCCTTACCTCTGCATCTGCGTTCTTACCTCTCTAGGTATAGGCTATAGGAATCTTAGCAACCAGAAGACAGTAAGCTACTGAAATATTTCTATAAAACATCTTTAGATAATCAGGAAGTCATCTGAAAGAAACACGACAAAAGCGAGGCATGCTCCCCTCCTTTCTCTCTGGAGTAGACGACATGCATTTTACCTGTCCAGCTGAATCCAAGATGATCGGCAATGTGGGCCAGTCTTTCCTCTGTCCTTTCCTGATCATCCTGTTGATCTAAAGGTCAAAGAGAGCCACAAGTTGCCTTTTACAAGTTAAAAACCGTTTTCATAGGTGATATAGCCCAAGAAGGGAAAGTGCTTTTTTTACTAACTGCTGTAATCTAAATGCGGACAGGCTGTTACAACTGGGTAACTGAAGAGAGGACTGTAAGTCCCCAGGTTAAAAAAAAAGAAAAGCTTGATTTTTCAAAAAGCACAGGACTATCTACATTTTCCATTTGAAAATCAGGCTTTCACGTGAAAATCTAAACAAGGACTGAAGTGCCTACGGTGCCTATTTTGGCCAAGCATTTTATTCTAAAACTTCGTTCTAACATTAAACTGAAAACTTTAACTAAGACAAGAGCCATAATTTTCCATGCCTCCTTAGTAAATGCCGAGGTTGAAGAATTCAGCCTGACTGGTGCTTCTGATTATGTTCTTTCTGTTGTAGGGAAAGTTCTGTTCAAACAGTCCGTATGGCACTTCATATTATGGTTTGTATTTGAAATATTGTTAATTTAAGTGTCTTTGACCCTTTCAACTAGGGAGTGATATAAAATACTTGAAATGAAGGCAAGGAAAAATGAGATGTTCATTCGCCAGTCTTCATTTATTTTGGTAACAGTGAGACTGACTGTTCCTCCCATCCCCAAAGCTAATTTGAGGATGGCAGAACTTGAGTTTTGATTTTCCCTGAATTCACACATACATCGCGATATCTCCGATTCAGAAAATTGCTTAGGGTTAATGATATATGCATGTTTCATTTTAGCTACTGGATTTCCATCATGGCTACTCTGTAGTAGCAGGCAAGTGGGTGAGAGGAAAACCAAACACCAGAAAACTTGTACTAAAGTTACTGGTGACACAGAATTTTCCTGAGACACAGATCATCAAAAAAAGGAACATGAAAAACTTAATTGTTTAAAACTTCTGCAGATTTATTTGTGTAACAACTCAAAAGAAAATGAATTTGCCTGTCTGTTTCAATCAATGCCCAAATATTTCATTATTAGTAAAAATTAATAGTTAAGAGTAGGGCCAGGGAAAGCCAAAAGCCAAAATGTGCATGACCTGAGCCATCAGTTTAATGGTAAAACAATACATATTTTTAGAAGTGTTTTTGTTTATTAAGGCAACACTTCCCATAAGCATTCATGGTTTGCAATCTTGAGATTGTTTCACAGACAAGAAAAATACAGACACAACACAAAAAACCAAACACAGCTCACAGGGGAAAAAAATACACAACTAACCACCAAAAGCTTAAAAGAAAATGCCACACACATTACACGTGTATACAAACACACATACACACACACGCCCCAAAGAAAACAGAAAACCAAAGAGTTTAATTCATGACATGCGTCGCACAGGGAATCCCAGTCGTTGGCAAATACCTTCAGCATGGTCATGGACATTTTCATCAGGGATACGTTCAATCTGAGTCTCTACAGACTCATCCCAAATGGGTCTGGTGTCAAAGATGTCTTCAGGAACTGACTGCTGAGTCTCAATGGATGGCACATTTTCAATAACTGAAACTTCTAGGGCGCTACTGCTTTCATCATCTGAAACTAATTCTTGTTCTCTCTCTGACTGCGTGAGTCTTTCCACTAATTTAGAAGCTTCATCACTAATTTCTTCAAAGAATTCTATGGAGTTTTTGTAAAGGTCAAAAAAATGTTCCTTACTTTCTTTTGTGGGACTAAAAGCACTGCGGGAGGCTGTAGTGCTTCTGCTTTTAACTGGCAACCGTGATGAATATACCTTGGGTCTTGCTGTTGTTGCCTCATCTGAGTCTAGCTCAAGCTTCATCTCTCTCTCCCTCTCCCTGGTCTCTGCTTCTGCCTCAGCATAACTCCTAGCTTTTATTGAACGTTTAGTCTTTGGGTCCATGGGAATACTTGCATCAGATTCAGATTTACTTCGGTTATCTTGTTTCATAGGTAGTTTGCTTGTCATGTCAAGAGCTTTGGGTGACTCTAGCCTGCGGAAAGATGTGTCTGTGTATGTATATTGTTGTTCAGCTTTTTGGAAAGCTGCTTTGACAGGAATTTTAGACTTTGGTTTTGCTTGGTCATCTTTTCCTTCACACTGCAAGCTGTCTAGGAAGCCATCTGTGGGAAGGCTCTCATTTTCCGATTGTTGCAAGGATTGTGATGCAGCAGCAGCTGTTCTTACAGGAATTTTGGATTTGCTTTCACAAGAAGGCACTCTCTCCATTAGAGCAGTAGGGATTTCAATCACAGATCTCTGTTCCTCTGGTGAAGAGTCTGGGGACTCATCACCCTGTTCAGAACAAACTAACCTAGGGACTTTGGAAAAATCTAATTCATCTTCTACTACAGACTGCTCAGGAGAGATAGGGCAAGGCACCTGACTGCTATCAACCGTGTCAGTCTCCATTCTGGAGAGGGGCTCAGCTTCAGAGGCAGCAGTTTCTTTCTTTGGTGATTTTGAAGAAGCTGAAATACCCATTTTAATTGGAATTCTGGATTTAAGATCTGCTTTTGTGGTGCCTATGCTGACACCTTCACCCGTCATTTCTTCTGATTTATCACTAGACTCAGATGCTGGGGGTGAGTATTTCAATGTGTCTTTTTCTTGTATATCCGAGTCTTCTGATTCTGAAGGTGAAAATGGATCTGGTGAGCTCTTCAGCTTAGAAGATTCCACCTCTGCCGCTTCTTTCACTTCTTCAGATAAAGAAACTTCTTCCTGAGGCTGCTGCCCCATTTGGAAGAAGTGAAAGCTTTCATCTGGATAGTTCCTTTTGGTCATGTCAATGGCTCCACTTCTAGTCATTTCAAACAACTTTCCTTCCTGAAAAAGAAAAGGATTTTGTTCACTGAGCGGTGTCCCTTCTTCGGTGGGTGTTCTGGCTGGTGTGGTATCAGGTGTTGTGCCTTGTGATCGCCTGTCTACCATCAACCCAAATATCTTTTGTTCCTCTTCTTTCACCCGAGCTTCAAAAGCTTCATCATCTTCACGTATTTCACTCCACATGTCAGAATCCACATCAGTTTTAGTGATGACAACTTGACTGATCAATTTCCCTGTTTCATCTCTTATATCCTCTAGAGCGGATTCAGCTAATTTTGTGGAATCTGATGCTGAAGACCCTTGTGACATTTTCTGAACTGCATCCTCTGGTTTTGGCTCTATTTCCATATATACTTTCTCTGAAGAGTGATATTCACTACCTGTGTCTCTGCTAAGTAAAGCTTCACCAGTCTGATCTTTTCCTTCTTCAGTAGGATAGCTTTCCCTAGATAACAGACTTCTACCAGATCCTACCTTACTTTCAGAGTCAGGAAAGAAATGTTCAGAAGACACATTTTCATAAGGGCTTACTATATAAGGAGCACTTTCAAGTTCCACTGTTTCAGTGGTAAGGGATGAATACTCTGCTAAGGGTTCCTCAGCATGAATCTCTCTCTGAGATGTTTCAAAATCGGTATCTGCTTTTCCCAAATCACTTCCCAAAGCAGAATGGTCAGTGGTATCATCTTGAGCCAGTTTGCCATCTTGTGGTACAGAGTACTCAGTGGTACTGTGTCCACAAGAACTGTCATCTACTTTCTCAGACACAGCTCCTGTAGAAATAAGATCTGTGTGTGTTAACAAGGCAGTGGTTTTGACATCTTTTTCAGTAGTATCATATTGCTGCAGTGTTAGTGAAGACTCAACATGAACTTCTTTTTGAGAACTGCCACCAATGGAATGACACAAAGTACCCCCAGACTGTGTGACTGGGGCACTGGGACTAACTGTCTCACTGTCATCTGTACTGTCACATTTTGATTCATCAGTTTCTGCTGATACACAACCATCAGAATGACAAGTGCCTGATTCTCCTGTGGAAGTCTTACAGCTGCCCCCAAGGACAACTGGTTCCTCTTTGTCATCTTCTGTTGGCTCATCCTGTTCTGCTTTAACTGCACCTACCCTGATAGAGCATTGTTTTGAATCAATGGGTTGAAAACCTGCTTCGTCAGGGCTAGAACTGGAGTCAATACTGGATGGTAATGGTGAGGGTGGCTGCACCCGGATCACAGGCTCCATTAAGAGGCCTGAGTCAGCTTCTTTTTTTAGCTGAGTCAATTCCGGCTCACTTTCTGAAGAGGAAGAACTTTTTCTAGATTCGGCTGCAGACATCACAACTGTAGGTGTATCTTTTTCTTCTACAGCTGTTGACCCTGGTTCTTCAGCTTCACATGCAGCTTCTGAATCAGCAGTTACAGAAGATTCATCTTGCTTACAATCCTTTTTGTAATCTCTCCTCTGTTTTGCTTCTTGTTCTAATTCATCAAACATTTTGATTTTGGTCACCATTTTAAACATCTCCTCTTCAGGGGTGAATCTCTTCTTTGGTTCACTTTCTGAATCATCCTCTGGTTCTTCACTGACTTCAGGGATCACGGCTGACTTTGGTATGTTTGACAGTGCCTGTGAATCTGCTGTTTTAGGTGTGATTTCGTAGCTAATTTCTTCAGAACTAGGAGTTTCAGGTGAAAGAGGACTTTTCCCTGAACTCTCCATGAGGGATGTTTGCTCTAGACTGTCATCATCAGCACTTCCCTCAGGGTCACGGAGAATCCTGGAACGCACCGATGCCAGCTCTGGGCAGGTTTCTCCTTTGCTAAGAACGGACTGAAGAGGACCCTGCCCCAAAATACCAGCCTTCACTGTTTGTTCTACAGGGCTACTTTCAAGGGAATCACGGCAGGGAGACTCTTTCATAGGACTGGGCTCCAAAGAATCAGGCGTTTTGTGTGATGAGTTATCTTCTAGCACTGGGCTTGCTTCCAGGGAGTCTTTATGACTTATAGCCAAAGAGTCATCTGCAACTGGGCTAAAGCTTTCACTATCATGGCTAGCAAGTGAAAGTTCCAATTTCTGGGGACTTCTAACCACAACACGGCGTTCACAGGTTATATCTTTTTCTTGCTCTAAAGCAGTGTCATGTGTTTCAGAAGACTTAGTTAAATGTGCAGTGGTTCTGGATTCTTTATCCCTGCTAATATCTTTCATAATGGAAGCTGAGCTACTTTCTTTAAGTTTATCAGCCTCTTCTTCAGAGGCTGTAGGTACAAGCTCTTCTGATACATGGTCAGAATGAGACTTACTAGTCTCAGTAACAGCATCTAGCTGTCTTTCAGTAATACCTTTTTCATCTTCCTTTGGAGAGAGTTCCTTCGGAGAACATGTTTCTGCTGTCGTGTGTGCTCTAGCTGCTCCTTTAGCTTCTTCAATTTGCCCATCAGTTTTCTTTGGTGAGAATGAAAGGCTTTCAGGGCTTGTTTCTGGAGTCTCTGCCAGACCCTCATGCTTATAACTTTCCTCAGAGCTGATCTGAGGGGTTCCGTCAAGTAGGCTACCTGGAGAATCAGCCACACCTTCGTGTTTAAGGCTTTCTGAGCTCCCATCAAAAGCAGCACTTTGCAGAGAAAGAGCAGGAAGGAATCCATCTTTCACATACTCTGTGGGAAAAGCAACATTGAAAGGACTGGTCAGTACTTGCTCCAAGTTAAGCTCTCCCTCCTCTGTCGCTGAAAGGTGTCGGAACTGTTGATATTTGTCATTATCCTCCAGTTCTTCTTTAATGACATCAGAAAAGTCTGTTGAGGTTTTTCTGTCAGGGCTGATCTGGAAGTCAGTATCTCCTTGGTCATCAGAAGTCCTGCCCTTCACAACCGCTGTATCTTTGGCACTTTCATCATCAAATACTGGAGGGAGAGGTTCAGTTGGTTTTTTGCTGCTCTGCTCTTTTACCTGCTCTTTGCCCACAGCTTTCTTGGTAATTTCGACAGTAGAAATTTGCATTTTTCCTTTTTTTGATTGTGGCTCTTTCTCCGCTTTTAATATCGTGCTTTGTTTGTCCTTCTGTTTGTCTGTCTTGTGGCTTGATACTCGCCTCGTTTCACTTTGTGAAGAAATTGTTTTTCTCCGGGTTGTTTCCTTCTCAGGGGGCGGTTGCTTCTGTTTGACAGATTTGTGCTCAAACAGTCCAGATATATTCTTGGATGGGTCTTGACCTGACTGGAAGGCTTTCATCAGTTCACGAACTGACATGGTCTCTTCAAGTCTTTCTGTCTTAGAAGAAGGTGAAACAGGCGGTTGTGCTTTGTGTGCTACTGGTTTTTTGGCTTGTACTGGTCTTTTAGAAGCCTTTTCAGCAGTGCCTTCTCTTGTTTGAATTCTGACAGGTAGTTTTGACCGTATTTTTTGTTCATCTTCCACTCGTTTCTGAAGAGCTTTAACTTTATCTTTTATTGAGCCAATAGGAGTTTCCTCTATAACAGGGGATACAGCTTTAGCCTCAGGAGCAGCTGTCAGCGTTAAGCCAGGTTCCTCACCTAGTGTCTCATCTGAAGTGAGCTTCTTTAGTCCTGGTTGTTCTTCGCTGCTGTGCATCTTGCCTTCCTTTTGCTTTTGCTTGTCTCTTAATTTTGTCCTAACTGGCTTTTTAATTTCTAAGGCTGGCTTGTGTTGCTCCTGCGGACTTAGTGTTTCAGTTGTTGGAGATTCTTGTCCTTCTTTTTCAGAATCCCTGCTTATTACTACAGCTTCAAATCTCTCTTCTACTAAGTCTTCTTGTAAGGCTTGTGGCTGCACCTCATGAAGAGAAACATATGTTTTTAAATCCTCTGTAAGGTAATCTACCATTCCTGTCATGTCTGGCTTCTCCATTTTTGTTGTCCCTTTGTCTACCCTGACTTCCACACAGGTAGGTTCAGTGACTTCTAAAGGAGCATTTCTCCTGGCCTCTTCAATTTCTTCATCACTGACAATGACCCATTCTTCTTCTACAAGTTCTTGTTTGGAAGGGGACTTCTGCAAGACATGTTCTTCTCTGGCACAGGATCCACCTCTCAGAATTTCATTTACTTTTTCTAAGTCTTCTTTCACTCTTTCAACTATTTCAAAAGGCTCTCCTGGCTCTTCTTCAGTGGGTTTTCCAAGATCTTTCACTTTAATGGAGCCTGATTTATCAGAAGGGTCAGTTGTCAAGATGGCAGTCATTTTGATCAAATCTTGTTTCATCTCAGAAACTTCAGACAACAGGTCTGGACTGGCTAGTACAGGGACTTCATTAACCAGATGGCTTTTCAGGATAGATGTTTCTGTAGATTCTGTCTCGTCATCTTTGATGCGAATGAAAAACATTGAAAGTAAAATGGAAATCAAAAATAGAGATTGGAAAATGTAATCAGGACTGAAAATGACAGTCTTTGGTTGCAGTGGTAGGAAGGTCAACAAAATGGGCCGGGAATGGTGGATCCACAAGATCTGAGGGTACAAGAGCAAAGAGGGGAGGGGGGGGGGGGGGGGGGGAGAAACCAACTGAAAAGGAAAATGGCAGGAAATAACTTGCTTAACTTTATCAATATGGCACAACCACACATACATTGTCAAAGCTGTAACAAACCAAATCAGGACACCACTAAAAAAAAAACCAAAACAACAACAACAAAATTTAAAATTAAAATCAGAAGAAACACAGTGAAGTTACACAAAGATAGGCATCTCAAGATTGTTCAGATGTTACAGATCAATGTTCAAATAAAAATAAACAAGAAAGAAGGGGGAAAGCATTAGAACTGATTGAAAGTCGATTTCCTCTAAGAGAAAGCCAGTGTTAGCAAACTGTCAGAGTAACATTGCGTTAACATTTTTTTTTCTTAATGACCAAAATAAAAAGTTAAAAGTAGTTCTGCAGTAATCTAAGATATGATCAGATATGAAGAGATCTGAATCAGCTGCAAACCGGCATTTCATCTAAGGGGATTTCACACCTAAACAATGAAACAAACATTCTTTTGTTTTAAGAGGCATGGTCCTTTCCTTGGAACATCCTCATTGACAACTAATGAATTGACTGAGGAAAGAGAAGACAGAGAAGAAAAGGAGAGATAATAAGAAAAAACTGTGAATCAACTTAGAAGTGATTTCAAAGTTTTCAAAAATGTAATGTATGGCAACCAAAAATCAGAGACAGTCACACTAGACACATACATACAATTCATGTAAGGCAAGTTATTTCCATGCAAAGCAAAGGTGTTGCAAACGCTGCTGGGTATGTAGCTTCAGTTAAAAAACAACAGCTCTAAAAATTAATCATATAAATTAAAGATACATGAAAATATCGTGAAACATACTGTGGTGAAATATTTGCCTAATCTGTGCAATCAATATACAGTAAGCTGGATGTAGGTAATTCCCATTATGCCATAACTGCCTGCTGGGAATATTTAATTTCATGAAGGACTACTAGAAAATGTATATTGAACAGGATGAAACATTGAAGGACTGAAGCAAGTTATGAACAGAATGCAATGCTTAGAAATTATAATTGTACATTTTTCTTCTAAAAGGTAGTACATCACATAAAACTTGACACATTTCTGCACCCCAGTCTAAAAGTAGTAATGCAAGTAAGGAGAACCTAGGCAATACATAATTATCTGTAATTCTCTGTAAAAAAAAATCCATTTTGCTACACCATTCTCTTGTGCGTAATGAATGCTAAATGTTTGTGCTGTACATTAATTATAACCAGATTGCTGGGGGTGATTTTGGTGCTGAAAATTTGGTGCTTTGGTGCTGCTGTTTTTCGTGTGAACTGCCCAGTGCGTACTGAAATGCTATCTAGTAATTCTGTAGATTTGTAATACATATTTTCATAAATGTGAAATGGATGACTATCTCACTGGCCAGAGTCAAATCAATTCGCCTGAAGCAAAGAAGCTCCAGTGGGAAGAAAAACGCAAGTACTATCCGAACGGTGCGTGGCTGGTAGCAAGAATGCGTGCTGGGGTTCTCTGTGGCCTAGCTAGTTAGCAGAGCGAGGAAGCTGTGGTAGAATTACTACTTGAGAAAAATAAGAGAACTCCTAAACTGTCAGGAATGGTCAACAGCTGTCAGTAAATGCAGCTGGCAGAGTGCAGGACAAGGACCTTTTAGGATAGGCAGTGTAGTCATTAACATCCCAGATCAGTACTCTTCCCTGCCACGTTACAAGCTTTTGGCAATGACATGGTTGGCCTCCCTCACGCCAGCACTGAAGCGTTTCTAGCTTGTATCACAAAGCTGTTCGTTCTGCCAAGGAAGGTGAGTGTAGCACAACTGTCTCGGTGGCTGTTCTGTCTCTCAATGTAACTTTGAAAACTAAAGTGTAAATGTTTTGTTTCTAAGAATAATTATTTAGATTAAGTAGAACAGCTGAAACAGAAGACGCTGATAAAATCTCTCAGTTTATTATAGTGTTCTGGGGGTTTTGTTGTTTGATTTTATCACTTGTTTCTTTTCTCAGTGGGAAATTGTTTTGGATTCAGCAGCGTGGATCTTGAAACTAAACACCTCTGATCACTAAGCTCTTCTGGGTCATGTTCTTGGCTTGCCCTCATTCTTTTGGATTCTTCTCATGAGAGCTGTTTACTTTACTCTTCAGCAGAGCAGGAAGGAACTGATGCTATGGCCAAATGGTAAAGCCTCTAACACACTTTTCAGAAACACCAGTTCTAATCCTGGTTCTGGCTGAGACCTTTAAGGTCTATTCATGAAGGTGAATTT
This sequence comes from Aptenodytes forsteri, assembly GCF_000699145.1. Lineage (NCBI taxonomy): Eukaryota > Metazoa > Chordata > Aves > Sphenisciformes > Spheniscidae > Aptenodytes > Aptenodytes forsteri. Next base: position 619,870 of record NW_008795677.1, on the reverse strand, counting down.
GGCAGTATTTTGACACGGGTGAGATTTTCTGCGTCGTCTCATAGATCCACTTCCCTTTATGTAAATAATTATTCCCAACCCAAGGACATGCACATGTGAGTCCTAGTTCTTACTGAACAGTACAACTACTGGGCCAAAAAATTAGTCACTTCCATATTACCTCATTGCAATTAAAAGTTATTTTAACTAAAGAAGACCATTAGCAGAAGTACAAGGGAACTGGGCTAACTGCCTGAAAAGAAGTTGCTTGGTTGTAAGTATGTTTTCCAGCAATTTGGATATCACGATGTGAGCCATCTCAGTGGTCTTCAAGCAGGCACTTGTTGGTCTTTTTCGTGTTTGTTAATTATACTTCTAATGATTCCTGGGAACAGTATTTCTCTCTCACTCTCCTGCTTGCAGCTGTTCTACCTAATTCTCAAACTAATTCTCCATGAAGCCAAAGGAAGAAGTAGCAAAACTAAATTGCTATCTGACTGGTATTTTCGTCCATCCAGTACGACAGTCACCAAAAATTCTAGCTCTATGCTATGTTGAAGTTAGATGAGTCTGTGACGGCCGCAACTGAGCAACCTCACCAAACCTGCATCCCGCCACCTTCCTTAGGGTGGGTGTACTGCACTGAGTAAATAATTATGTGGCAAGGGGAGCATTCAAGCCCTTTTTCACCTGTATGTTTTACTGTTCTGTTGAATTCACCTCCCATTTCCCATGGCCAAGGCGAGTCAACTGAAATTCCACTCTGCTGGCTATAGTATGGTGTGTCTTCTCCACCTTGATGAAATTGGTCATCCTGGTGTAAATAATAATGAATTAGAGCAAAAAGCTGCTACTAATCATGTTGTTAATCATGGTGAATACTATTTCCCACCATGTTATTAGCTATTTTGTCACCGTGTTTTTAGTTATTTTGTCACCCTTTTGTCTTTTATTCTCTAGATGAAGCATTTCTGCTTTAGACAAAGGAGGTTATAGGGGAATGATCATCCATTTGATCTTCAGGAGCATGGTGCTGTTGTCTTTCCAATTAAAACATGTACCTAGTACATCAAGAATAAATAACCCTCAAAATGCAATGCAGATAAGAAGGCAAGACATTGCACTTTAAACTGTAAACAAGACAGAAGTCATTCTTTTCCTAAACAGATTTAAGAAATCACTGCATTTGAAAACAGTTCTTATTAGAGATACTTTTCAGACTGAATGTATATTTGTTTGATTTGCATCTTCATTAAAGGAGATCTTTGGCATTGTGAACCACTCACCCTCAGTTTCTAATAATAATGGCCTGATTCTGGGTATACAAAGGGTATATATGCTGTACCAAGCTTAACAGTCATGTTTCCAGTCATATTTCACCACAGTAAAGGGGGGGCGGGGGG
>NW_008795677.1:571508-618380 GCF_000699145.1 Aptenodytes forsteri | reverse complement strand
TATTAATTACGTTTTCATTAAAAGTGATACTGTCATTTATCTCAAACATGAGGCAACAATGTGTGTCAACAAATGGACAAAACAAAAAAATGGAGGGATGAGCATTCATACAAGCAAAATAGCAATAGCGGGATCACTAGGGATGTCAAAGGAAAGTAAATGCTTAGATGAACTGTTTTAAACTGTATTACTTGTTAATTTATATATTAAAATGTACTTAATTGGATAGCTGCTTTCGTATTAAATTGTTTTCTATTACATTTTTAAAGTATTGATGTTATTAGCAATAGCAGTTAAAGCTTAGCTCTCTTTCATGCTTATCTTTATTCTTAACCATCTTTCATACAAACTGCATTATAACATTTAAAAAAAAAAGAAAAAAAGAAAATCTTACTTTTTTCTGAAGTCATATCAACCTGGAAGAGAAAAAAGGGGGAAATTTAAAAGTTAGAATATAATCAATACATGTAAAGTCACTAGCGAAGTAGCACAGGTTGAGTCAAATCCACTAGATGTATGGAGACACACAGATTCACTGACTTAAATGGAACCAAGAATGTGTTTAAAATAACGGTAAAAGCATGGCTTAATTTATTTAGTGTTTCTAATAACAGAAAAATGGTTACTTTGCTATAGTTATGGTCAATAGTAGATGCAAAATGTTGCAATGTATTTTCTTTAAATGCGACCAGCAGTATAGAGGACCCAGACCTTTGTATTACTGAGTATGTTGTTGCATTGTTCTTCATTTATTTCTTCCCGTCTAAAGCAAAAAAGTCCAATATGGTCACCTGAAGGCCTATGTCCCATCTGCAGGGCAACTAGTATGCTTTACACATAGTTTCATTGTACACCTTCATTCTGAGATCACGGTTTGCATTTTTGCCTCTGTACTTTGTGACGGTGAAAAGCAGGTGCAGAAATGAGTGCAGACTTGCTGCTGCCTACGGCAAGAACTAGGACCTGATGCCGCTAACAGCTATTGATACCTCTAAATGGAAGCAGTGATGGCCCTCAGAGGCCATCTTTTGGATTTTTCAGAGTGTATTTGGGTAGAGATTGAAAAAGCCATGTAATTTTACTGTTACTCAAAAGAAAACACAGCCCTTGCCAAAAACCATTAAAAAAAAAAAGCAATGTCAGACTATGAAAATTCAAGAAGCAAATTTTTGAAGTTGCCTTGTAGTTTGACTTTTTTTCAGTTCTGCTAGCACAATCATTTGTCCACATGAGCAAGAACAGACTTTTGTTGTGTAAATTTGGATATGTAAAAGTATGCAAAGTTAGAAGTAGCACTAAACATCTAATTTCCTATACAAACTTGTGGTGGGAGGATGACTGTGAGGAATGAAAATCAGCTGTGCAGTACTGTTGATACAATATACTGTGTATGTTAAAGCCCCCAAGATAGTTCTTTAGTGAGTGTTGAAAAGGTTTTACTTGTTTAAAAGTATTCTTTATAAAGATAAATGCAATATATTGTCTCAGTTAAGATGTTACTGAGTCTTGCTTTTTCACAAACTGAAAATGAATACAAGTAAATCACTGGCAACACTTTCATGTTCACACGTGCCTTGCAATCATTTAGGCTCACATTATTAAACTTCACACTTAGCAGTGTGTTTTACAGATCCATAATAGTATGAATTCCTCTGATGCACAGATTGCCCTACATGGTAACCTAAGATCCCTAGGACACTTTAATTCCCCTTACTTTAAGTTCCTCCAGATCAGCCTGGAATTATGACAGCATAATAATCAGTATTATTTTAGCCATCAATGAGCTTGTCTTTTTGTGCTTTAGTTTCTCATGTAAAAATAGAAGAAGTCATCAACGTGTGGAAAAATAATTTTCCAATAGCCTTTACACTGCTTTTATAAAGCATAGATTTGTTAAAAACAACTTTTGGGGACTTCACTGGGAATGCATAAACAGCATCACAGAGGCTAAAAGAATTAGTTTCGTGCTTTTGGTACAAAACTGAATGATCACCTGATAAGAAACGTTACCTTCTGAATGAATATAGTGGGAATTAGCTTAAAAACTTTGGCCATGTTTTCACTTGACAGCGCCTATATTTCAGCACTGAAATAGGAGTGGTAAATATTTCTGTAATGATAGTAGGAAACTGCAATCCGTGCAACAAAACTTCTGAAGTCCGTTTTGCAGTTCATGGAAAAGATGTCCATCGTCTTTGGGGAGCAGGCTGTTCTCACAGTGCTGGCACTCTTTACTTGTTTCCAACAGCTGGACATTATCAAAATGTGGGGTTGCTTTTCTAATGTTACTCATTCATGTTGGGGTCAGACCTTAAGAAACATCTATAACGGCCAGAACGGGGCTGAGAACGTAGCGGGGAGTTGGCCACATGTCTCCATCAAGATGCAATTCAGTTTACGCTAAAGATGAAAACTCCACACCTTTCACTTGGGGTAAACTTACTTGTAACTTCTGGGTTAACACTGATTCTGTACTGGACTTCAGTAATCCAACTCAGAAATCTGTAAGATCCAGTCTATTGGACGTTATAAACGGACAAGATTTGTGAATTGCAGCCCTTTCAGGTATACAGGTAGTGCGTTCAATTGCAATCTGGTCGCAGACTCTCCCCAACAGCGGGGAACTCGCTGATGGAGGTAACCGTTGTATTTAGGTCTGTTCCTCTGCCTCCGTTCCCCCCAACCCACCACCACTAACTACAGGAAGCATATTAAGACTGTGCTTAGGGGTATTAGTAAAAAGTATACTATGCCAATGATCCACTGGTTCTGAATCCTTTAGACAAGTCTAGTAGCAACCCTATGTTATTTTTAGCATGCGGGATGGTTCTCAGAATCAGAAAAAACAATCCCATTTCCCCTTTTTTGTGCTGCAGAGAATAAAGCTTAAAGCAATACACTTGTATGGCTTATTCTTGAGCAAAATAGTTTTTAAATTATTACGGAATGATAGCAAAATGAACTATTATACACCTCCAAAATCAGTGCATCTGAATCAGTAAAACTTTAATTTTAATGTAGGGGAAGTTAAACTCAGTAAATTCCAAAAGTGAGCCTGTGCAAGATCCTTGTAAGTGCAGTCCTCTTCATTGTTTTTGTAGCACTGAGCTAATGATTGATATGCCTGTTTCACTACAGATTTAATCTTCCAAGCTATATCTTAGTTGTATTAGTATATCTGTTAGTAGTATGCATAAGCAATAACGTGCTGTTATAGCAACATTACCTCTTCTTCTTGTTCTTGATCTGATTCTGATTCCTTTCAGTTCCAAAATGCCATGCAAAAAGAGAAGGGAAAAACAGAGCAGGCAAAATGCACATTTTTTAGAAGAAAACAGTAGGAAAAAATAACTTCTGACAACGTTTAACAGAAAAGAAGAAAAGGCAGTAAGTTTCTGCAATTGATTTCTCATGTGAAAAAGCATCAAAAATCTAAACTGTCAGTTTAAAACACAAAAAGCTATAGAACCAAGCAAATTACAAACAGAAAAGTTGCTTCTGGGTGTTAGACTTCTAGTGATCCTTATTTGTACCAAAAATTAAAATATATACATGCTTTTGCACCCATAAATTAGCACAAGTAAATACTTAAAATAGTTAAGAACGTTACGTATTTAAAATTAAAGTATGTTGAGATGTGGTATTTTTAAATTGTACAAAAATGCTATAAAAAAAGATTATATTGTATGCTAAAAATGCTGAGAAAAAATGAACACCAACAGGCAAGATTTTGGGCAAACAGCCCAAAACATTCCTAAAAGGCATGCAGCTCTGACAGAGACAGTAAAAAATCCAAGTTATCACAGAATAGCAATAAACTGACTCTTTCTAAGAAAACAAATGCTTCTTAATATCTGATCTCACTTAAACAGAAATCAAGGGCACTCCCATGATTTATGAGAATTCAACTGGTCTCAATCTTGTTATTTATAAATACTAACTCATACTAGAGTTTTCCTCTCCTTTTCCTGCCCTTGATATCGGACCATTTTCTTCCCCAGGCACATTAATAACTTAAGTTATAACAATAATCTGAAGAAAGACCATTTACACGATGTGACGTACTCATAGATTCTTGAAAGATTTGATCAGACGTAGGAAGAAAAGTCAGTGTCAAAAGTCAATGTAATATTAACATCTAGTCTAAGAAAATATTTTTGACGCTGCTATAAACTTTCCAAACTCTAGAGCTCAAGTCTGCTACATTTTTATCACCATCACCACAGATAAACAAGGCAGTTAGCTAAAAATGCTACTGCAAAGCCCATTAACTTTCAAATTGGCAAATGAAAAAAAATGACAAATAGTTTTCAGTCCTTCTGTAATTCTTACCTTAAGAACATCATATGATCTACAGACATTATCCTTACACTTTGTGAAACAGGTATGAACGGTAACTTCACTTCCAGAGAGGTGTCACAAGACACGGTTAGACAGTGTGGGAAGTCTTTGGTAAAACAAAAAAAAATAACCTAGAGGTACTCACTGAGTCCCAGATCTGTCTCACCCCTGAACAGAATCTGGGTAAAACTTCTGTGGGAAATAAGATTAGCATAGGTCTTGTGCAACACCAAACAAAACCATGGGAGCTATGTAGTGCAAACTGGATTTTCACCTCCCTTCTGTCATCTCTTCTGAGTCCTCAGAAAATATTCGGTGACATCTTTGAACACTGGCATTAAGAGTAGCAAACCCAAGAAACTGAAAGCCCTTGGGTGGTATTTATTCTTCTTCAAAATACCTGACTACAAAGCTTTAACAATATTTTGCCCTCCTACTCATTTCTTGCTTATATTATAATGCTGATGACTGTAGATCGGTGTAATTTCACAGTACCTTTGTGTAAATGGGTAAAGTGATGTTTAAATTACATATGGCTTGATGAACGAGGCCTCTTGTAGATTTTGGCTCCTTCATGAATGATAATCGTCCACAGGGTTCTTGAGTGGTATCTCGCACCTGGTAGAGCAAACATACAGACATTTAATCTGTTATTTTGCTGTTTTGCTGTATGATCTACTTGTGCCACTCAAAACCATGTAGCAGAAAGAGGCTAGATGTGGGAGAAAAAGTCCACGTAGGCAAAAATAATGTGTTGTCTTTCTTTTTTCCTACTTGTTTGTAAATGTACGTATGGATGTATTTGTGTGTCAAAGCAAGAGAAGACACAAGCTTGCACATTAGAAACTTGTTTACAGAAGGCAGTCCTAACGCTGCAATCACAGTCTTAAAAGAGCAGAGACGTTCCAGTATGATTGGGCTTCTGTGATAACTTACAATACCCATTTTTCACTGAAACGGTCCCCAAACTTTACGGTCGTTACAGAGACTCATTTTGTATTAGGTGACAAAAGGAACTAAGTCGTTTTCCCCCATATGGCAAGAATACATATTTATGCTGATGTTAGCGATAACTCTTTGCTCATCATTTTAGTATTAAATATTGTGTTTGTTCGTTTGGCTACTCTTTTGGCCGAGTGCCTGAAAACAGTGAAAGATTACACTTAAAATTTCTTCTCTTGCAAAATCTTTTCTCAAATGTATTGATAAATCCTAGTCTTAGAATTAAGAAATTTGCTGGAATATATTTATAGGTGCAACCATTATTATCTACAAAAGATACTACATCATGCCATACTTTAAGATTTTGCAGTGAAACTTAGAAAAATCTCTTTCACAGTTGTTAGCAGAAACAACTGTTCTAAGTGTAAGCACTTAGAACTTAAGATACTGGTGGTGTAGTTTTTAGCTTTTGTACATAATGTCAGGAGGATTACGTACGATATCGCAGACGAAATACAACGGAAGGCATTACCTCATTCTTAGTTTTCTGAACTGATAAAATGACACAATTAGATACATGTGTATTAACTTTATCAGATTGAAAATACAAGATGTGAAGACACGCACGTTTTTGAACGTATTTTGAAATATCCATCATGGAGAAAAATATGCCGAGCCAAAGGCAGGTGGTGGCATAGATAAAGTTCTGAATTAAAACAAGCTTACAAAATACTGCTGGAAAGGAGGGAGAGAGTTTAAAAGTTGTCTAGCAGCATGCAGCAAATTTAACACAATGAGGGAGTGGCTTGATTTTCTCCACTTTTTGGATGTTTCCATTCATAAAGCATTTCTCTACAACTGCTTTATGTAATGGTAATAGTGTACTCCGTTGTAGTCGGGATGTCCCAGTAGAAGGAAAAGTTTGTGGGAAGAGGTTTGCAGTGCCCTCTGAATCTCTCTCTCCAGAAGAGAAGGTGATGGAGGCTGGGTGCCAGCAGCCCTCTCTGCTGCTAGCACAGACCACAGTGAGAGCGCTTTTTTACACGACTTACTGCTCCCTGCAGATCTCGTGAACGACACAGATGAGCCCCGTGGGCCATGGCGTTTATGTCACTGGCTCTGTAGCTAAAGTATTAGTTAATTTTGGATGAACGGAGTCTTTGTTTTGGCTTTTGTTTTACACTCCTACTCATGTAAAAGTTTTTAAAATAGAATAGCACAGTAAAATACACTACGGGGATAAAATTAGGTTACAGTTGGGAATTTATCAAAATTAATTACTTCCTTTTTCCTTTGTTCTCAAAAATATGGTAAAATCATAACTTGAAATATCCAAAAAGGAGCCATGCTTTTCTTTTGGTGGTTGAAGAACAGTTATATCTGTATTTACCATATGCATAAGGAAGTTTTGTACTGCTACTGAAGGGAGGATGATTGGTTGAAGAACAGTTATATCTGTATTTACAGCCATATGCATATTTACAAGTGTAGGGTACAATGATCATATTTTGATAGATTTCTGCCAATTCTACAATGTTTTCTGACACTTTTTTGCAGTTCCCGCATTTTTTCCTGCAATATATTGAACCATGATACAGAAAAACAAACAAGATCAAACTTGATCAGCTCTTTAGATTATTAAATAGAGAACAGGATTCCTAGAAGTACCATTCTGGTGTCTGAAAGAATGCTGTGGACACATGCATATATAGCAGAACACAGGCACAGATAATTACATTTAGAGAAAAAATTTACTAAATTTTAGGTAGCCACTGCTGGTTGTTTTGACTACCCAAGTCAACATTTAATCCATTATCATAAAATAATTTGGAACTGTTCAGTCTGCTAAGTTTATTGTATACTCAGAAGTAGGCAAAAAATAAAAATACAATCCATAGCTCATATTACAACATTACCTTAACAAACAGAGGAAGTCTATTCTCTTTGAAGGCAAAAAAACTGAATATATGATGTTGCCCACTCTTTGTTAGTGGCACCAAATTGCCAAAGCAGTCAACATAGATGGGTTTTCCTTCCAATACCTATTGGAAATGAAAAAGAAGCAAAGCAGCAATTAATCACAGTGAGGTGGTTAGGATGTCTTCCTAAGCATAATTCTACGGTAGTTTCGATCAATTTCTTAAATTGCTAGGGCTTGTCAGCATTTACAAGATTTGCTATGCACAGTTAACTAAAATCTGTGGAAACATTTCACATTATTAAATTCCAAATGGGACAAATTGTTAATTCAGTAACAATAGCATGACGCTATAAATGACAAAATGAGTATTCAGTGTCATGAATCTGGGCAAATTCTCAATCTATATTTTAATTTGGATTTTTTATTGGCTCTAATTTTAGCATACTTTGCTAACCTGGCCTCACCATAACAGTCAAAGAAATATTTTCTTCAGCAATCAAATCAAAAGTCCTTGTTTTGACTGGTACGATAATAAGCCAGTCTGGGAATATCATGAAGTTGCAGAGGACCTTTTTGCCAATGCAAAAACTTTCTAAATTAGATTAACTATGTGTTAGTTAACACAGTCTGTTGCAGCAGGCAAAGACAGTGTATATCAGTAGATTCTATTTATTTCAGCTGGATTTGTAAAAGCTTTTGAAAGTCAGGCCTCAAGTAAATGCCTCTCTGAAGTGCCTATATAATGATACTGCCTACGTCTTTGGATTGCTATTGTTATGGCCCCTCCACACGTTTAAATCTCAGCTTACCAGTTTTGGAGATGTTCCCTTCAAACTGCCAATACATTAACGTCTCATCCTTACTTTCCAGAAATTCAGCCTTGTCATTCAGTTTTATAAGCCCATATTTTATCTAGCTGCTCTGCACAAGAAATGCCTGTCAGAGCTTCAGAAACAGCGAGGACAAATTTCTTAAAGGTGGGATTCTCATGGAAAAGAGACCATACTAAGCAGAAGAATATGCCATGCATGTAGTTAAAGAACTTTCAATTTGTCATCCCTTCTGAGGAAGCTGACAGAGCCAGAAAAAACTGCATTTAGCAGGCAGTTTGCTGGATTCCACATAGGAAAGCTTTTGCCTGTTCAGCAACAGATTTAATTTTTTTTTTGTAAAGCAGAATATTAACCAAACCTGCTAGTTTAACTTCTCGGTATGCAAAGAAGCTGACAAAACGTGACTGCTGTTGACTGCCTTTTTGGTTGGTGATATTCATTCACAGAGTTACTGGCAGTTGAGATTTACCTGTCCTTTTTGGCTTTGACTATCTCCCCTTTTCTCGCAATACCCACTTAGCATCAAGCTCAGGAATGTAACAGTTCAGTAGAGAACACCACCCTCAAAACTCATCTTTACCCAGACATTCCTCTAAGAGGAAGTTAGTAACTAAAAAATTCAAGGTGTCTCCTGGCAGTTTGCTACAGAGCTAGTTAAAACTAAGTAATCGCTGTGGACCACCACAGAAATGGCTATGAGGTACTTGGATTGAACTTAGGGCTAAGCCTGCATCCATAGAACTTAGTTTTAGGCTAACTGAGGAAAAAGTCCATTTACAACACCTATCTGCTACCTCTCAGCTCGCTGTTGAGTGACTTAAGTCTTTAGCCTTGCTGTGCACCTGAAACCCCAGCCAAGCTATGCAAAATTATTACAAACTATTGCATTTTGTTTAATAAAAGCCATGGGCAATGCCTCCTGCTTGCGTAACTAGCCATCTCAAATAGATTTCATAATACGTAGTTGGCAGTAGCTGCTCTAGTTCTGAATCTGAATTAAAAAAATGCTGAACCTGACACCAGAGAAAAGGAAGGACAAAGAACCTGAAACTGAGGGACTAAATGGTAACCCCCAACATCATTTTATTACCTGATTTCCTAGCATAAAATCAGTCCAGTTTCTAAGTACAGCTGTTTAACAGGTCCACCATAAAAAAGCATCTTGGGAAACCAAATTCTTTCAATTCAGTTTTGTCCTATAGGTTTTCTAAGCCTTAGTCCCATAACAGAGAGCTCAGACTCAGCCAGCCCACTCTCTCCTTGAACCCAGCTTAAGGTTCCTGCTACCTATTTCTTTAATTGCCGAGGACTGCCCTGAGAACACACTGGATGCCCCATTTGAATGCCGATAATGCTACGGAGAAAGCAAAAAACAGTATTACCAAAGTCAGACAGGGAATTCCTTTCTAACTTCTGATAACCAGCTGATTGGATTTCCTTGCGGGTGAAACACACAATTACCTTCCACCTTGGTAGACTGACCCAGGAAGACCCAAATGCAGTCAGCTGAATACAGCTAACCTTGCCACCAGCCCTGTGGACTAAGAGATTGGCAATTGCCAATTGGGAATAGGATTTCATCACTTGTATCTGGCAGCTACTTTTCCCTTACATCTGACAAAAGTCAAAGTTTCCATCTTATCATGATGCATGATATTGCACTATGTCAGTATTTGTTGGCACTATTATTTTTCAGTACTTGTGGCAGACAGAAGGCAGAAAATATCGGCTTAAAAACAGACATTAGAAAATGGAGAAAACTGTTTAAGATTCTTGTGCAGTACCTCTACATCCCTGCTTCTGGCAACTTCAGCAAAATTTTCTTGTTGTTCCAGAGTTTTATCCACCTTGTCATCTGTCATGCAAAAACATCGTAACCGTGCTTCAATGGGATCATGTGATTTGGCAAACACCACAAATTTGGCCATGTAGGGGACACAGATAATCTCTCTGTACACTTGGGAAGCAAAAGTAACAGATTCTTGTGTCTGTCGACAGTCTATCAACCAAAATCTGTAAAAGAAAAGGAAGGGTTGTGTCATCAGCACAGAAAGATTTAAGCAAGAAAATGATGTATTTTCCCGTTTTGGCAGCATTAGCTGGTAACCACACCAATTGTACATGACAAGTCAGAATAAAGTAAAAAGAATAGTTACCATTTGGGAAGAATAGCCTAAGAATGATCATGGTGCCCCCTATGCATTAGGGAGCATGAAGCAAAATCAACAGGGAAAGCATTTGGACCAGAACTTACTCTCCTAACTACCAGATGCATAGAGTCTCCTGCTGCACAAATTCCAGGCCATGGTTTGCCTTTCTGAGAAGATCTCACTCAGCTGGAAGCTTATTTGCTTCCAGGTGCATGACTGGCTTTTAAAGGCTTTAAGAAGTTCACTTGTCCTGTGGCAGACAGGCTCATAAACCTTCTCCGAAGATTTAAATATATGAACCTTTTCATATTTTTGTGTTTATGAAAGATACATATTACATTTATAAGCATGTTTATAATATTTAAACAATTATTGATGGCTTACCAAAATCAAGAAATTCTGGAAAGTCATCACAGTATCCAATAAATGCTTTTTCTTCTATTCAAAAGTTGGCTATGGCCTAAACTTTGTTTTCATCTGAATTGATTCCTTATAGTGAGAGTATGTGATCAAATGTTTCCTGCCTTTTACCAAGAAATATATCTCTTCGACAATAAACTCAGTGGTCTCTGTTTTCCATCACATTAAACAGTTTCTGATGACGTCTGAAATAGCGATTGATCTTATCACTATTCTTCTAGAGCTGCCCAAAAGGTCTCTGAATTTGTTCTTGTTTGTCACATGTCATTATTTGATTTCTGTGCAGAATGTAAGTAGAGAAGGGTGTACTAGAAGTGTACAGTTCAGATTTTCCCCTAACTGACTCTGCAATATGTGCATTTGATCTAGAGAACAGAGATATGATCCATTTCATCTAGAGAAATACAGGTTCTTTTTGACAGCTGGTTGCTGCTAAACATCTGATGATGCGGAAGAGAGTAATGTCCCATAAAAATCTTACTAAAATTGCTTGTATCTAGTCATATGCCAAGCCTGTCATTTCTCTTCCAGGTTATGACTAAATTGTTAAACTACAGAGTGGGCAATTTCATCCTTTTCTCTTTAGCCCCCTGAAATCTTCCCAGGCATTGTACAATTTCCTGTTTGTTAAGTGCTGGACACATCAGTATGCCACCCTCGGGTGTTAGTGAACTGCGTACAAACTTCTGACGCGACAGGGATGCTGTGAAAGTTTCCTGAATTTTACTGATGAGAACAGGAGACTGAAAGGGCTTTTGGCATGTGTTGCTAATCCTTCGGTCTGTTCTTGGACCTCCGTCTCTAACAGGTGAAATATAAAGCTGCCTTGCCCCAAACGCTTGTTTTTCTTCTACCATGTAGCTTAAAGGTTAGCAGTACATTCCTTACATACAATGTCAAAAACTGAGGGTCTTTAGGTGAATGTAAGTGATTTTGTCCACTGTGTAACATTGCGCACAAAATCAGAAATTATTCTTATGCGAATTTAGTGAGGGACTTATAACTTTGATTTTGTGGTGAGTTTTTGTTATGCATATCAAAGACCAGTGATATAGATATTTCTGTATCTGAGCCATATTGTATTTTGAAGACCCTGCAAGCAGATGTGTCCGCATCTGATTCCTACTGCCCTTGCCTCGCAGAGGCTGTGGTCACCACTGACTGACTTTTCATCGTGGTTTCTAACATGCCGTTTTACTGACAGCATCTTTCTAATGTATACACCGAATCTTCTACACCAGTGGTTCCCAGTCTGTGACACACGTGCCGCAAGTCAAACATAAACATGTTCAAAGCAACAGGCAAGTACTACTGGAATAAATTACTTCCTCTGCACGGTGCGAAGCCAGGAGCTGCCACTGCTATCTCATTCAGCTACCACCACGACAGAGAAATCTTTAAGATTACAGGGTAAGGTTGTAAGTTGTCTGATTTCACTAACATAATTATTACAAATGAACGTCTGCCTCTTATGAAGTACTGCTAGTGCATGTGAATTGGAACAAACCACCTCAAAACTTATCAAACATACACGGTTACTTAAGACATACCACGGATATTGCAACTCAGGTCTAGAACTTCAGCTTCCAGAAGGGGTCCTCTTGTGTCAAAAATGACCCTCCTCTTTACTGAAAACCACAGGTTCTTCACCCTTTCTTTGGGCCATTCAGGCCGAGACAACATTGCCCAGTAATAAAAATTAACAGAATTTCCTTATACCTTTGTCAAGGCAATTGAATTGTTATTTCGCAAAGATAACAGCCTTCACTTAAAATAATTTTACTTCTACTCCCAAAATGCAACAGCAGAAACGCACCAAGCATTTTACAAGGAGTAACACGTATTGCCTTCTTTCTCAGATACCACTTCATTTAGCTTCTCTGTGGAGCTAATGACATTTCTTTTAAATAAAATTCACTGTGTGGGTGGAAAGCATGCTCGAGTTTGACACCCATAGGACGGAGACGGAAGTCATGAGAGGTCAAAGACACCTCAAAAGCTGATATAATCTACAGGGGACTTATTACTTACTGTAGATTACATGGTATTATAGCCCACAAAGCATACCTTTCAAGTGTGGTTTCTCTGGTCTTACTCATCTGCAGTTGAATAATAGCGAATTTCATGCTGTGCTTATCTTTAGAACATTTAACAAACACACTGGTTAAAAAACAGGCTGATGACATTTGAAAGAGAGAAAGCATGTTTGGTACATAAAGGCTCTGAATGCTGATACCTTCCCTTTTCATGTGTGGGAGAATTATGCTATGCCGGACTCAAACTGGAAAGGCTATATCCTCTGAGAAATCACCATATGCTCAAATGATTTGCTGTCACACACCAGGGGCTAAGAAGCCCAAACAGACACTAGATTTTTAAAAAAGCTGCAGCTCAGGAAATGGAAAACAGCTATGCCTCAAAGTCTGCAGTTTAATTCGCATGTATTTTAGACAAATGTCTCTCTTTCCCAAGCTCATTGTGGACAGAATTAGTCTTATGAATGGGAAAATTGCTCTCCACCATTAATGATTTAACTATACATAAACAAGTCACCGTCACTAGCAAACAGTCAGGCATCAGCTAATTCTCAGCAGATGCACTTTTAGACCAGGGCACAAGTGAAGAAATTCAAGTCAGCTTGTCCTTCAGCAAAGAAGGTAATTAATTCTCTGACTGTAAATACATGAAAAATCCCATTTTCTAACTTTAACAGCATTTAAAATTATGTTTGGGTTAAAGTAGTCTGTTGAACATTCACTTAGATTAAAAAGAAGAGGTAGAACCCATTAAAATCTCCACATGGGATCCTGCCTATAACACAGAACATTATCAATAGAAATCAATTTTAATGTCATCATCAGGATTAGGAAACATCCACTACTAATACGGACTGTAGTTCCATAAACTGTCACCCTCATTCTGGCTGTATTTCATGTGTAGCCCTGCTGGGGACTTGACAATCTTAGGGACTTTGACCTCTCAAACTTTGCATCTGGTCTCCACATCTAGTTCTTAAATTAATTTTTAATTTATCCCTTTAAACAGAACACTTGCAGGTAGCAGATGAGAGCTAAAACACACTTTAAGATCTCCCTCTTGTGGTCACTGCTGTTAAAGAAAAATGTTCAGCTGAACGGAAAAGAAATGTACATAGGCAAAGCATCCAACGTGATGGGAAGAAAGCCATTTCTGAACTGAGAAAGTATAGAAAAATAATACTTTATTTTACCTAATGCTGAAGTTATACTGTAGACTGGACTGCAAAAGCTGAACTCATTTATCATTGAATAAATTACTTCATTAAATAGCAAACCTAATCTAATAGTAATAACTGCTCTGGATGCTGAATGTTTGCACTGAAGGAAATTCATTGATTTTCATGGGCAACTTATCCAAGATTTTTGTAACTGTTTGCTAGACTACACACCCTAAATTTAACACTTTCCAGGTCACGGACTGCATCTCCTGTTACAGAGAAGGAGATTTTTGAGCATTTCTGTGATATAAATCATAGAGAGTATACAAACTAAAATACATACATAAATATATGTATATCATATTAAATATGAAATTCTGTTTTCAGAAAGACAGCAGTTGAGTCTCATCACAAGAACAGATGGTTGGAAGAGATTCTTCTAGATCACAGTTTGGTACACCTACAGGCCTTTCTGCTTGATTTCTCATTTGTTGGATATTCTGGAAGTAACATCTTTTACAAGATGTATAATGAGCTACCCAAATAAGGGATTTCTGTTTCCATGGAAGCTTGCTTAATTCTGCATCTGGGAGAGAAGGGGTATTGAAAATGAAACCAGATTTTTTTCTAACTACCTGAAAATTGAACTGTCCCTCAGATTACTATTTCAGAAAAATGAGTATGTCATTAATTCATTTCTGGGATCGTAGCAGGTGCTGACTGCAAAGGACTAACGGCTGAGATAAAAATGACAAGAACATCCATTTCTTTCCACAGCTAGTAAGGAGTGTAGTGCTTACAGCTCTTGTACGTCATCTGTCTGGGCTAGGAGGCTCAGGGCCTCCAAAATACCTGGCCAATTGGTTCACATATGTTCCTTCTACTATATAAACTAAAATAGTTTAAAGGAAGTATTTGTTGAAAAAATGACAAGCACTTGAAAATAACACTGTAAAACTCATGCTTTGTTGTAGACGTACCTGGCAGACACATTTGTTGTGAAGGAAACACATTCATTAACAAATGTCAGCGGTGTTGTTCCAGTGATGTCTTCCCATTGGGCAGGGGTGGTTCCTCCTGAAATGATAGAGAGAGATTTAAAAAAAAAAAATTAAAATGAAGTAAGTCTGCAACTTTCTTGCTTCTAAGAAATATTTTACATTCTTCTGAGTTTTTAATCACTATGAAACCAGTAATAATCCCAGCCATGCCATCTCCTTAGGTCCACGTTATTCCACTAACGCTGGTAGGATTGTATGGGTTTCCCCTGAGAAAACAAAGTGCCCAAATGATTTTCAAAAGATGAGTCCTGTAGTACAGCTCCAGAAATGTTAGAAGAGGCTAGAATTTTGGGGGGAGAGATGTAATTTATTAGAAATTACTTTTGTTCCTTCTAGACTATTCACATATGCGGGGCAAAACTGGCCCAGATATAGTGCAGTTAAACCTATATTGTTACACTTGGGAAACAATAATAATGTTATCAATAGTGACAGCTACAATTTATGATTTCTATAATCTACTTTTTCAAATAATTCAAAGACTCAGGTCCAGTATGTACATAACTAAGAAATTGCTTTTGCACCTTGCTATGAAAACCTATGAAATAATCTCTGTCTGACAAGCTCCCTGGAAGGTCTTGCAGTTGAAATGAGCACCTCCATATCGTGCTGTACAATAGAGAGCCTTCTGGATTCCTATGAGTCTATTAAGTGTTTCAGCTCTCTTTGTCACGGACGTTGCCAGCTTCCTATTTGGCCCATGCAGCTGAAAATGTGGGCACAATCTCTCACCCTGCAGCTGCGTTTTCAAGTTCTTCAATATATGTCCCTGCCTCACCTTTTGGCGAAGAACATCCAGTTGGTTTTCCTTAAAATCACACTGAGCTTCCAGAGGACAGAAATAGAAGCGTTTATTTCTAGCAGCAGTTATGAATATTTATAAAACACGTATGAAGAACTAAAGGAAAAACTATGTATAACCAGGGCTAAGTCAGAATGCGTGTCTGTCCCTCCTCTCGTATACAGCTGACTTGTTAGATATCCATTTGACCATGTAGCACAGTCTTTATGCAAACCTTAAAACGAGCTGCATCTGTAAAGGAATACTAGTTTTCAGGAAACACCTCCTTTCTCCTTTTGGTGAAGCATTCTTGGAACCAGTTTCCCTTTTGAAGTTTTCTGGAGGATCCCTGCAGATTTACTGTCCCTCCAGGAAACTTATTCAAATTCCTCTTTATAAAGGAGACCATTCTTCTCTATTTAAATAAACATTGTTTCACTCTCTTGGAAATGCAAATACTTCTTTGTTGACCAGATGTTGTTTCTGGTATTTCAGCAGCTACCTAATACCTTTATATCAAGAAATTGTAAAAGCACCTGTTCTCCGGAATGACTCACTGGCACATCTCAGTGTGTAATGCATCTTACATTGGGTTGGTATTTGAAATCAGTTTGAAAATTAACAGAATAAATGCATGCAGCTCATTTCTGCCTCTTAACTGAGCCTGAATGAGTCGCTAATCACTTTGGAGTTATAGCAAGTATAAAGCATTTAACTCCAATATTTTCCTCTGAAGCATACTGCAACGTTATGTCTGTACTACACTTATTCTGCTAGGCAGAGGTATGTTGGTTCTCAAGAAACAAACTGTAGGGAAAATGCAAAAAAACCCAAACCCAAAGTCTATGATTATATTACACATCTCTTGCTAATCCAAACACCAAATGTTATTTCTGCTATAAAGTAATTGTTTGGAAAGTAGTTTATTTTCACAGCCTCTCATCCCAGTCAGGTTTTCACCAAGCTTTCCATGCATATAATCAGTTTAACATATTCAGCCCACGATGACTGACAATTTCAAGATGCACATAAAAAACTCTATTATTTGCATCCTACCTGTTATGCTGCATAGTAACCTTAAAGTGGGTGTGTCGCCTCCATAACCATTCATGATCCCATCACTGGAGGCCTTGGGGACGGGAATCGTCATCGTGATGGGTTTATGGAACTTCCTTCTCCTGGGCTCCAGTGTGACTATAGGACTGAAGGTAGCCTTGTTGCCTAAAATCTTCTTTATAAGTTCAGTATGCATAGGTTGAGCCTTTCCAAAGCAAGACGACAACAGAATAGTTACTTGAAAACAGTTTAATCGGTATGTAAAGAACTGGGTCTGTATATTGCCACGAAATCTGTAAGGTTTTTACACTAAATGGCACAATTTCCCATTAAAATCTGCAGACGTAAGAACTGACTGCTAGCGAGAAGGGGAGACCTCCCTTTTTGAACGTTCCCATGCCTTCCTCCTCTTCCTATCCCCTTTCTTGGTGCTTGTCAGACCTTTTACAGCATTAATTTAATTCACTTAACCAGTAGCAAATGATTCCCTTGTCACCCTTCTGTCTTTTTTCTTAGGACGAGCTCTGAGCTATTCTAGTAAGCTATTCAGCTATTCACAGGGGATTTCAACAAGCACGGTCTCCTGGCCAAGGCAAGTTGTGGATGCATGCAGCAGGAGGAGGGCATGGAGGTAGGCGAAAGGCTTCCCCCTCTTTCAGTAGTGAACTGTTAGGCTGGTTTACTTCACACTGAGAATCTCTACATTTGACTTAGTTATTACAGCACTTTGTACTTCTCTGATGCCTTTCATAAGAAGTATTTAAGAAATTTTTCTATGACCTACACTAATATCATCATCATCATCACCAAGATCATATAGACAGTTAACAGACAGGAATCTAAATTAACTGGAATACCCAAAGCTTTACTGCTTGCTTTGACTTTTGCATGGATTTTTTTTTTTAACGTTATTTTTACTAGAAGAATTCTAGACAGCAACGTACAACATGGTAAGCTGAATATGCTGGTTCTCCATTCAAAGAAGGTGATTTTACACTAAAGAAAAAAAAAAAAGATAAGCCTAGTAATTGTTTCATTGTACCTGGAGGCCAACGCGAATTCGTTTGGTCAGAGCCCCCTCTGGGAAGACTGCCTGCACTTGTGGTACAACAGTGCTGCTCAGCACACCTCCCTCAGGTCCGATAAGGTTGCTGTCCTGTTTGATCCGGGATACCACTGCAAAGTACTGAGGGAAATCTCGGGTGATGATGCGGCAGATACGTTTCTTCTCAAGCTCCTCTGGAGTGTCAAGTACTGAGGCCAAAAGAGAAGATGGTCAGAAGACAAGAAATTCATAGAAACAATACAGCGAACTTCAAAATGCATTCAAGCTTTTCACAGTTTAACTGCAACTTACAGAAGTATTTTGTCTGGAAATGAAAGGGGAAAAGGAAACATACCCCAGTATTTTAAGTTCAGCTAAAACAGAGAAATCATGAAAGGAATAGACAGACAGACTGGACAACTAACTGAAGGGAGCTTAAGACAGCAAACTCAGAACGTGTTGACAGCATCCCCAAAATCAGCGGGCAAACAAGCAAAGGGATTGGTCCAAGCCCCTTTCTACTTCACATGTTTACACTATGGCCTGGAGTAGTGTCAAGGAAACTAAACTTCAAATCAAAAAAGTATCAAAGTATGAGTTCAGCTTTAAGTATGTGAGTTGGCTCGTTTACTTTTGGGTTTTGTTTTGTTTTTTTTTTTAAAAGCCATCGAAATTAATAACAAATTCTGCAGATCCTAGACACCCCAAGGCCATTCTGTTCTCTCAGAAAGCAAAAGTACCCATGACTGACATTTCCTCCCACACACGTAGCTGCTTGGAAAGGATTAGTATGATAATTGCCTTGTTTTGGAAAGATGTTTGCTATGGAAGCTTTTCGTTTAACGCTATGAAAAGGAGCAGTAGAAAACATAAGTCTGGCATCTATTCTCAACTTCGTGATGGTAGATTTTGTTTTGTCCCACTACTGCAGCAGACCATGCAAGGGAAGTAAGCACAAGTACACAGTGCTTCTGCTGGCTCCTGTACTGAGAACATGATTATGCTCCAGTGTGACCGAAAGGAAATATCTGGAGAATGTAGTGTCAGAAATTCTAGGGCGGACCAAACATGGGGTGCTAAATAGAATAAATGCTAAAAAGCTATTACCCCCAGTTACAGAAGTAATGCAGGAGCAGAAGAGAAAAAAAAAAGTCACACTGGATACCTTCATCCATTCCATTCAAGATTTCATTCAGTTCATCCTCAGTGTATTCACAGAAATGCTCCTTCCAGCTGTCCCCGTTCTCACTGCGCAGGATCACCAGCTCTCTCTCTTTCCCACGCAGAGCAGCAAAATGGGGAATCTCCACAATCACAGGCCTGGCACAGCAACACAGCGCATTAAATGCACACGGGAGAGAGGAAGAAACAGGATTAACAGCAACTCTACTCAGTCTGCTACAAAGTGACCTGGAATTCTACCTATTTCACTGGAATACTTCGGCATAATCCTAAACTACTAGGTCACTAACATATTAGATTTTTACAGGGACCCAGTAAATGCTGAAGGATAGATTAGAAAGTGCATTCACCTCTTTCCACAGTGTGAATGGTATTTGGTAAGATAATAGAGCTTAGCTAGAAATTTGGTAATTGTTTTGCAAATTCATAAAAAACTCACGCTCATTTTACTTGTCACTACTGTCTGGGTTAACCTGTGCAACTTCATTTCAAAGAGAATCTACTGTAACGTATATGAATAGTGGGACAAATTCTGATCTCACTTATACTAGTGCAAATCAGAATAATTTCATTGCAATCGGTGGGCGATTGTGTCCTGTGCCAATTTTACTTCATTGTAATTCTATATATACCAATGAATTTATTCCTGATTTACACTCTGGGAGAGATACAGGAGGTCTGAGGAAATCATCTGGGTTTCTATTTCAGTACAGGAGATAAGAATTTGCCTTGTTGCCTTACAAGCATATGTCAATATATGTATCGGTGTATGCGTCCATATATATACACACACACACATATACAACACATATGTGTACATATAATACATCTATGTTTATATATACATATACATAATCTTAGAAATAAGAGAGAAAATACAAATATATTTGTATATACACTTCTCTAATTAGAGGACTCACACAGGTTACCATGTACATAGTAAATGTCACGTGTTCTGTTATACTGGTGGTATCCAACATATAACTTATTGATTAATCAGTCATTGATACAAAAAAACATCTTTAAGTTTACAGTAGATTCCTTTTTTTTTGTCCCAGTCCAGGTTGCTTTGCTACAGACATCAAGCACATAACTAGGAAGATTTCATGCCAAAACAAAAATGAAGGCCACAGTACTTCAAGAAAAAGATACAACAAACATACCACCAAAACAAAACCACATACCACAAGGGTTGAAGAATGGTCCACTAAGGGTTAGGTATACAAAATTTCAAATGATAGAAAGGGACAATATCATGGGCATAATGACATAAAAAAATCATATTGCAGAAGGAGGAGAAGAATGGGGAGGTCAGCATCCATCAATTTGTTTCAAGTCTCTCCTACCCAAGGAATTTGGTCCCAGGAGGCCCCAGCTGAAGGATTCGGCTGACCAAGCTTTCTCCCTCATTAAGTGGGGGAGGAGCCGTAGGCAGATGAAGTTTACTGAGTACATCCAAAGCAGCAGTGAAAGAAAGAACATAAATAAACTTTATGTATTTTTTGTGCCAGAACGCCAGTGCCACTGTCTGGTCCACAGAGTGGAATTAGGCTTTACACTGAATAAGGTTCCGTCTTAGCGATGACAATTTGGTGATCAAAATCAGCAAAATTAGTTTTGTTAATTTAGGATCTTTTCTTGCTTAGGGAAGACAATGGGAGTTTTGGCAGTGAACTCAACGGGAACAGGATTTGGACCTTAGAATGCACCTCTGCAAAGAGTACAGTAATTTTCTGATTTCACTGCCAGGACAACACCTAGAAAAACGCTTGCAGGAAGGGCACAAAGATCTGTGAATGAATAAAACTTTGCTATATCCTGTGCTTTCAGGTGAGACATTCTCCTTAGATAGAGAAACCATTAAAAAGAAAACGGGAGACATACTTAAGGTCAATTTGTGTGTGACAAAGATAATGGGAAGACTGAATGTGACAGCACAATATTTCTTCTGCTCTTCAGATTTCTTCCCGCTTCTCTTTAAAAGTGACCAAGATGTGAAAA
Organism: Aptenodytes forsteri; assembly: GCF_000699145.1. Taxonomy (NCBI): domain Eukaryota; kingdom Metazoa; phylum Chordata; class Aves; order Sphenisciformes; family Spheniscidae; genus Aptenodytes; species Aptenodytes forsteri. The sequence continues at coordinate 597,451 of NW_008795677.1, read as the reverse complement.
GAGCAAGTGGTACAAAGCATCTGATTAGCCAGCTTGTTTGCTGTTACTTGTGATATTAAGAGGTATCCCCTCTGTCAAAAGGAATGGTTGGCTTGCATCACATTCACAGTGTTTCAGAACTGCTCTTGCTTCTTTACCAGATTAGAGCAACAGTGAAGTAGCCGAAACATGTCCTGGGTATGTTCTCCTTTCACACTCCATATAAAAGCAGTGGGCAGTTAAAAGCTACCAATCAACTTTTTTCTCTCCCTAAGCTCAATCTTTTAGAAAAAGCACTAACGAAGATAGTGGCTCTGATGACTGCCTGTTATAATAGGATTTTAAAGCAACTGATTTGTTTGGAAATGGATTTAAACTATTGCTGTTTACAGAGTCACTTTTTTTACAATTTCTGAATGAAGCTATTTATTGTAATAGAAGGGGTTCCTTCAATCATCCACTTTTGGATGCCACAGTTGATAGGGAGAACAGTTGGTAAAACAAATAAAAAAAAAGTGTGGATAACTGCTGCTTTCAGCTGAAAATTGCTAAAACGAGCTCAGCAGCAGACACAAATCTGATCTTTCTATGGGTTTTGCAGCATAGGACAAAAGAAATGGCCCAAAAATTCTAGGGTTGTCCTATTGCTTAATTTAGCAATTTCAACCCCAGAAAAATCAAAGGCACTGTGCTTCCCGGATAGTCCAAATTACTGATAACACAACACAAGTCTCTAAAATAAGCAGCTGTAACTTGTGTTGTATATGTAGCAGGCTTTACATTTGGGCTTTAGATCAGTGCTGTGCTATTCATGCCTTAGATTAGCTTATTTAAATAGAGTATGAACTGCCTTTTCTGGCTGCAAAGGGGACTTTTCCCACTATAATACCACAACACTGAGTAATAATTATATCCAAGGAAGCACATTAACCTTAGCGCTAGTGGTTAAAATATCCATTTTCAAAGGAAAAGGCGTAAAAGCGTTTTGAATTGTTAACTAACAACTGATCTGTATTTCGCACGACCAGTCTGTTACCGTATGTTACAAACATCTTTTTCTGTTCAAGTCTTGAAAAAGGAACCATTTCAGTGCAACTTGTAAACAGATGAAAATAGACTGACCATTTTCCTTTAGGCCATATGGCACCCCTTACCCAAGAAACTGAGCACCAGAAGGTCCAACTTCAATCAGGCGGCTGGCCAGACCTTCACCTTCCACCATGGGAGGCATGGTGGCCAGTCTGTGGCGTTTCACCAACCGGCAAGTCACTCGTGTTGGAGCAGTGCATTTCCGCGGAGGAATAATGATTCGTAGTCCGTTATGTCTGCAACCTCTCATGGCACCCCCACGAGCATCCACCATGAAACTAACTAGGAAGCTGAAAAATCAGGAAAAAAAAAATTAGATACAAAACATAACGAAACTTCTTTGGTTATGTTCCACATACGTAACAAACTACGTATGTAAATGTAGATCTTTCTCAAGATGTACAATTAGAAAAAGCCTTTCTCCCATGTGAAGCACCAAATCATGCTAAGATCATTTATTAATTAAACTGACAACTGCTATCTAAGAGCTCTTCACAGAAAGTCTTATTTTACAGTGCTGCTGTTGGTAAAAATACCAGCAGTCACTAATAAATGTGAGCACGTGTGCACGTACCTATCAAAGTCAAGTGCAAATATCACTACCCTGCACCTGCAAGCACCTATATTGTAAAGTTGGCACTCTTCAAATACTTAATGGGCAAATACATCTTATCGAAGAAAATTATTTACAACTCAAGAATATAAAGCCAATTCTGATTGGAGGGGTTGTCGGGAGGTTTTTAGGTTCTCTATATAATTTTCTAGTTATTCGATAAACTATAATTTCTAACAAAAAATGGGTTTGGATTTAAAAAATACCAAATTTCATGCTGGAGTGTGTGAATACAATTCGTAATACCTCAGTGGAGCTAGCACCTATCTATATAAAAAACCCAACGTGTCATTATTGTTTGAAGGCAAATTTTGGATTTTGGTGAGATGGCAATAGCTACAGTCACCGTATAAGAGGTTTCTTTATGGATTTTTGTTTTTCTCTGTTACTTTGCAGAGCAATACAATACCCCAGTGGAAAACTTAGAGATGCAGAAAGCCATCTACAGGGAGCCCTCTTCTAGCACAAGGTAAATTATCTTATTTACTTCTTTTTCTTTAAAAGGGAGAAAAACATTTCATGGAATTTCTTTTATGCTGAACTTTTTATAGTTCCATATATAACCAACGGGTAGATTTTGACAGATTTGTTACAAAGACTGGGGACATTCTTGGGAAAGGTGTAGAACTACTTCAACTTTTTTTACTGGTTTATGACTTAGGATCATGCCTGATGTGGGATGGGAATGTCAGGTTGCTGGAAGTGAAAATAAGAGTAGATGAGACAGAACGGTATCAGGCCTACTTCTAGCCACTAAAATAGAATCGTCACATGGGGAGTCGCAGAAATGCTACTGAAGGACCTGCAATAGAGAAAAGCCCTTAAAACGTGAGTAACAAATACAGGTATTTTTCCACTGTCCCCTTGACCGTTCTGTGCGACAAACATTGCATCCACTCATTGTCCACACGGCTACAAGTAATTCCACATGCTGTAAAAACACAACACTCAACACACCGTGCAAGTCGGAAAAATGGATGATGGAAAGGAGCCACAAGCGCCAGTCAGAAGCACACCATGCACCACGGATGCCAGTCTTTCTCACACATGCAGTCTCCTATTCTACTGCCATTCATATACCTCTAGGTTTTGTTTAGTGTAAAAGTCTGGGTAGTACAACCATTATCTCATTCCTTAGAGGTTGGTGTTTCTGTGGTTTTAACAAGGGGGAAAAAAAGAAAATGAAAACATTTTACAGCTTTGATTCCCTGGGGATTAATTTAGAAAAATGGGAGCTTCCTTCATAAAATACATACTTCACACATTTTAAAGCACAGGTGAAAGAAGAGCTTAAGAGATACTAAATGCTCAATTGTTGCAATAATGCTCTACGGCTTGCATTGTACTTTTCCCTTAACTGTATGAAGTAGTGTTATCAAAGTGGTTCTGAATTATGTTTCGGAGAATCGGTCCAAGTCTCTACTATAATGGGTGCGTTCGAGGTAGTTAATAACACTGAGAGCTGGAAGAAGAGTTTCACATTTTGATGCTAATGCTATGAGCAACAGAAATACTACCCCCACAATTACCAGAAGCTAATGAGTGCACTTACTGAGTTGAATTAGCATCCACATTTTTCATTGTGTAAGCTGTCATGAATACAATTTTTAGGATTCAATTACTTTCATTATTGATGTAATACTCGAGATCGTATACTTTAACAACAGGATCACCTTCTTTCGCTGTCCATCACTGACATATTAGTGCTAGGTCACCTGTCTGTCTTATGTCCTCCTTAGCTTATCTCCCCACGTGTCTCAGCAATGCCAAAAACACTGTTAACTGCTAGAAGAATACATACACACAAAAGGCAAGGGTCCAAACCCAATAATCTCCCTTCTGACCACAGTAATGGGTTCTGTTGCTTCTAATACGGTGCTCTTTCTCCATATAGTAATTCCTTTCAGACTAACTAAAAGATAAGCAGAGTGCTGAAATAGCAGTGCCTTCTCATAAAGCACACGTCACACAATTAAGATAACTGGCTTGTGGTGTAGAACCAACATAAAAGCTGAAGAAGTAGTCGTCTTCGATTTTGACCATCTGTAACAAACTGGTATCTCACCTCACACACAGAGTCACAGCCCTGTGTTCCTTCCCACACCCGCAAAACTGGGGATCCAATACAGATCAGCTGAAAATGGAGTGTGGCATTTGCCTCTAGTAAGCACTCGAGATGCAAAGGGATAGCCGTGTGCGTTCAGGCCTTAAAGCGGCAACTCTTTCTTTCAGTTTAAGTTTACTGAATGTGCCTGGTGGGTCAGAGCAGGGTCTGTCAGTGAAGCTATCACAAGATCTATCGCTGAAACCAGCTACTGCTCCAAAGAGTGGAAAACCAGGCAAAAGATGAGTATCATTGGAAGGTGGACACAAAGATAACAATGGTTAGGATAAAACCGTAGGACATTATTATTATTCACCATAAAAACAGCTGTTTCTATCATAAAGAAGATCTAATGTATTTACTAAATGACGAGACACAATCTGGCAAACAGGAGTGTTCATCACAGTACGCACCAAAACATAGATTTGTGCCGTATCACTGAAACAGACCCCCAGATGAAATGGGAGATTCCTGAAGGGTTCTGTGCCTTCTGGATGAGTCTGAAACCACCTAAGAGACTGCAGGTACCCTTCAACTGCCGGACAGCAAATTCAGGCAAACATGGAGTAATATGAGGAGGGCACAGAAAGATTAGTGCCAATTATCATACCAAATATGGAGGAGCCGGTTCACAAAACCAGCTATATACTACCATGAAATTTCCAGAAAACAAATTTTGGAGAACTAGCATGAATATAGTGCGAAAGAAAGAAACTGAAGGGGAAGATTCCTCAGCTCCAGAGCTGCGGCATAAAAGTCTGAAAGGCTGGTACACCGATGCAGGATTTGTAGAGCTGACGCAGAATGTAAAAATAAGGTTTTTTTCACCATACCACCCTGTTTATTTCCCAACCTGTTGCCACATTCATTTTTTCATCCACTTATTTAATCCAATTTCTTTTCATCTCTCTTTTTTTTAAATTGGCACATTTCACATAATTTTGGATATGCAATAAAGTCAAGCAAATAATTTGTAGCAAAGCATTTTCTGAATCACAGCAGCCTCTTTTTCTGCCTATTTGCTACATAATAGGGCATCTGGATGGTGACATTACTGTTCCAGGACTGGAAAAGCTTTGCCCTTTCGAAGGACTGTGTATATCAGTATACAAATAATTCATACAAAACTAACGCATGACATAAAACCTGCTTTCTGAAATGTGCATTTAGGAAAGTGAAAAAATTGTATGACTAATAGAAAGGAAATGTAAAATGCAAATTAATTATTTTGCTGCCCACGCGCACACACACTATTTTTCCTCTCCCTAATGCTTCTTTTACCAGATGTTGTTAAGTGACGAGATTGAGATAGGAAGAGATTGTACTCAAGCGAACAAACAAAACTAGCAGGAGTAACTGGCAGATTAAGCCATCAGTCTGGGAAGTGGTACCTTTTCATTATAAATTCCCAAGGTCAAAAAGAAAATAATACATAATACTAGCAGATTAATAACCCTAACATCATATATACTCATAGAATCAGAGAATGGTTTGGGTTGGAAGGGACCTCTAAAGCTCATCTAGTCCAACCCCCCTGCTGTGGGCAGGGACATCTTCAACTAGATCAGGTTGCTCAGAGCCCCGTCCAGCCTGACCTGGAATGTTTCCAGGGATGGGGCATCCACCACCTCTCTGGGCAACCCGTGCCAGTGCTTCACCACCCTCAGCGTAAAACATTTCTTCCTTATATCTAGTCTGAATCTCCCCCCCTTTAGTTTAAAGCCATTCCCCCTTGGCCTGTCGCAACAGGCCCTGCTAAAAAGGCCCTGCTACTCCCTGAAGCTTAGGTGCGGGGCTGCTTCTCTTATTGCATGCAGAGAGACAGTGCTTTGCTTTACCATCCCTTAGAGGTACCCGTTCATCTTTGCATCGGTCTTCCCTGCTCTGACTTAAAACTTTGTAAGCTCCTCCTTCTGCAAAGGGCACCGGGCACCCTCCGCTCACGCTAACTGGACGGTGCAAGAAGTGACTTTTGGCTAAGCAGGAAACTCAGAGCTTACTCCACGTTCCACTTGCAGAAAGCACTACTGCAAGCACTACCAACCATCTACGTACAGAGAATGAAGAGGAGAGGGCTCATTAAAGAGAAACACAAATGGCTGTGAGGAGTTCAAGAGGGAAAAAGAAAAAAAAAGAAAGGAAAAAAAAGGTTAATAAAAGGGATTACAGGGCATCAGAAAGCTCTTACAGGTATCACTGGAAGAGGAGAAGAAAGGAGGCATCCTAAAAAAATTAGGCTGATAAACGTTTCTTACGTGCTTCTATGATAATTTATTGTAATATTAAAAATTAAAGAAAATGTAAAAGAAACCAAAATAACTTACAGGAACTCCACGTAGATATAATAGCTACAATTTTCAGAAGGGGATAAAAATGGCATAACAGGGGAAGGAAAACCTTAGCAGGGACTAACTATGGTTAGGAGAAATGAGGTAAAACTGAGGAGAGGGAAAACAATATAAATAGGAGAAAACTTCTGGACAGCTGCTAAGTAGGAAAACATTCTTGTGAGCCATTTAAAACAAAGGTGGCCAAAATAAGTGAACCGATTGATCAAGCAACGCACCAAAATCACATGTACTTTCCGTCAGCAAAAGTCTGTTTCAGAACATGTTTTAAATGTCCTTCCTATAATAACTATATGTAGGGGAAGCATCCTTCTTTAGCACTGACTTCAGTTTATCTTGGCAACCCATGGCAAGAACTTAAATTTCAATTAAGTGATGATTCAAAATCAAAGCAGATTATGGGTTAAAGCAGGGAAGTCAAGTTTTGTATGTCAAGGGTGACTAGGGCAACAATGAGACGATCTCTCTCATTACTAAGACAGCCTTTGAGTAAGTTTCGTTTTCTGCCACTTTTAAAGGTTCAGTTAGAAATGATGCATGACACAAACGTGTGACCCTGACAGTCTTGCAAACTGGATCGATACTGAGCTTTCTTAGATTTAGCAAGGTGGTAGCCCAATATAATAGCCAAATCAATGAAACAAATCAGGTTTTGGGAAATCATTGCATTCTCTCTTTTAAAAAGAATGAAGGGAAAATGAGGATTTTTTTTTTTTTTTAAAGAAAAAATAAGGAACAAAAGCAATTATTTTCTAGGAATAAGTTATAGACTGCAGGGGAGTCTATACACGCTTCTGTTAAACACATGGTTAGCACTTAGATCAAGCATCATTCATTCTCCTCTAATTTAGCAATACTTACTCATAAATTAGAGAGGCCATTTCATTCTCTTTAATTTTAGAGCAATTTAAAACTACATACTTGCCATATGAAAGGTAACTAACAAATAATCAAATAACATTGGCTACAGCATCCTTCTGGTTAAGGACATACATAAAAGGCCCCTAAATCCTTCAGGCTGTTTCCATGCCTCCTACAGAGAGCAGAGCAAACAGCAATGGGTTTTCCAATGGCTCTACTTGAACAAAACACAGACAACATATATGCATTGGATTTATCCACCTTACAAGGACAAAAAGTTATGGTGTATTTTCATGAAATACTTGTATTTCAGATCTGAGCCTGTTATTCCCTTTGCTGATTTTATTCATATGGAATTAAGTGGGGTTTATTCTCTATCTATGCTCATTTGAAAGATAATAGCAGGATGAACAAATGAAATAAAAACTGGATGTGTCAAACGCTGGGGGGTGAAAGAAGATACTTATTGTGTGATTTGTGACGAATCGCTGTTACGTAAATAGCTTTGCAGAAGAGTCACAGTTTCAGGTGGCTGCGAACGCAAGCATGTTGGCACTCAAACGCGCTTCTCATTCTGCAGAATCATTTGAAGAGCCATGCAAACCTAGCATCGTGAAGTGTCTTTCTAGAACAGGCAATAGTTCTTTGAACACACAAAACCAGAATAGGCAAAATCAATACACCACCACCACCACTTTCATACGGTCAGTTCAGGTACGATTATTCTTCCGAAGTAGCTAGGCAGGCACACATGCTCTCATCAGGTAGCAGGAAACAATAAAAAGCTCTAACTAGAGCACATCCATTGTCGACACATTTAGGAACTTTTCTGCGTACATTATCTTAATTTTTAAAAGAAACTGGGAAACAAGGACATAGCAGCATTCAGTGTTAGTCGCAGTGTGAAGAAGCAGCAACAAACAATCAGGGTGCTTCAGCCACTGTAAAGTGTTCAGCCGGAGAAGGAAAACTGATAGACAGTCTGAAATTAAGAAAAAAGGTCTTGATCCAGCTCCCGCTGAAGTCAACAGCAAGTCATTCAACTACCTCAGTGTGCTTTCCATCAGGCTGCAACTATGCCATACATAAACAAGGCAAAATACACATTCCAGGAGGACAAAAAACATGATCCTACACGGGAAACTACTGGAGTATTAACTCATGGTGACATTCTCTTCGCTGCATTAGTCAACTACAGAAAGATTGAGTGACATGACCCAAAAATACGGGTTTGTAGTTTGGGTTTTTATTTAGCCGTTTAATAATTTTGCACAGCTGAATATTTAAGAAGATCTTCACCTTTCTACGGTTATGTTAAAGGAGATGAAGAGGTATTGTGCCAATAAACACTCAAGTTTGCCAAGTGAAGATAATCTCCTTTGGGAAGGTACCGCTCCAGGTGTTCTGTGCAGGATGCAACGTGCCAGTGATTCAACCACTGATTAACCGAGGTCACACAAAAAATGCACGTGGCATGAAAAATTAAATATACTGGGTCTGTGCTGTTATTCTACTAGTTCCAATATGGTGGCACAATTCGGAAAGTATGGCTCTGCAATATTCTTTATATAGACAAGTGAGATAAAAGGCCCACTTTGTAATATAACAGTTGAAACTAAACCTATCTACAGAGGTTTGTGTTGGATTATTGGGGGGGGGGGGGGTGGGGCAGTTCCTTCCTTTTAATAATATTAAACCACACCACCAACAGAGAAAATGTATTGTTGATTAAATCAATGGTTAAAACAATCTAGGAATGTATAAGGAGCTTTGTTAAGATTTTTTGCAGTGGACTTATGTGTCCAGTATTCTTTTCTTGTAGAGGACATAGCAGATGGGAGAAAGTGGACGCTTACTGTGTAAGAAGAGAAATAGGGCCATGTGTAACTATTACTCCTAGTCAGAGTAGATTTTTTTTTTCTCTTGGCTAACGTGCACTATCAAAACACTAAAGCATCCTGAAGTGAGGTAAGAGAGGAGGATAAATAGGGTGGGTGAGAAATGCAATGTATCAAAGAAAGAAATTATGCGGAAGTTCACCTGCTGTTGTCATGATCAAGACATGGAGAAGAGCATCTGCGATAGAGTAGATGATTTAACATCAAAAAGGAAAAGAAAGGGGAAAAAAAAGAATGAGTTAAATGAAATACTGAAATATTGGAAAAATGAAACAGATTTCTAAATTAAACACATGAACATATACATATTTATGCATATTCATTACATGTGAGAAGGTAGGAGTGAGTATGGAAAACAAGCCTACATAAACATCCGTGGTTACAAATGGTTACTACTACTACAGCAGTAAAGCTAGAGTGATCTGGTTTCTCTACATACATTCTCAAACTGGAAGTCAGATACCCAAAATGTACAGTTAGATTCTGAGTAAATCTTTCAGAACCAGATGAGGGGAAATGCTGCTTGGCTTAGGTACCCACACCTAAAATTTGGACCACGGTATATCAAAGGGTAAGGTATCTAAGGTAATTCCAGCCACTGTTTCTGATAACACAATAAATCACGATTTTGTTTTCTTCAAATTTCCTGTCAATACATTCCGTCCTCCGCTTTCTTCCATTTCAACACGTTTCTTGTCCTCCTTTTGTTCTGCACTACAGAGTGACAAATTTCAAACTTTCAGTTTGACCCGTTTAGGCTCTTAGTAATGTGTCACATGGCCAGTTAGTTTTCTGATGTCGCTTTTTGTTTTTTTTATATATATATATATTTCTTTTTTTTTTTTTTATATATATATATATTTTCATTGCCATTTTCTTCCACTGACATGAACAGCAATTTGCTATTAATGAAACACACCTGCTGTTCTTCCTTATTGTAACTGGCTGAATAAAGGTCATAAAGGCTACAGTATAATTTGAAATAATTTAGACTTTCAGATTTTAGAAATGACTATCAGCTGGTCACTGCCAGGTCCTTTTTCCGTAACTATTTCCAGGAAATTAATCTCACATTGGGGAAAACAGTATTATGGATTCAGAATACAACACTTGAAATATATTTTGTTTACCTTGTTAGCAAGGATCCAGTCTCCTTTTTTGCAGACATGCAGCTAAGAATGATAATTCACATTATTTGTCACAGTTCGAGCTGCCCACTCCCTCATCCTTCTCCCTTTTTCATTGGTGGAAGCAACAACCTCCAGAAAGGTAAATTCACTAATAACATCCCAACTGTTTAATTTTGTCAGATACAAGTACTGATACACTCGGATCATCTATTAGTCAAACAGGGACTTCATCAAATTATATAAAAGAAATCAGTATCTTTCATTAAACAGGAGTTTTACTGTGAGCAAGTCAGAGTTGGAAAAACTGCAGAGCTGCTACGTATCTTGCTCTAGAACACAAAAGCAAGTTAGTATCAAAGCATGAACTCGAAGCTCCTTCCTCACAGTGCCATGTTCCTGGCAATATGTCAGATTTGCCTCTCTTCTTATCTACCATACCTTTACATATTTGTCAGTAGAATTCTTAGAAATAGAATCTATACAACTAAATTGTGGAAATTTTTGTCACTGTTTCAGCAGAACCCAGGTATGAAAACAACATAATTTTGCACATAATTTATACTTTAAAATCTTACAGTCAGCCTTATCTTTACCATTCACACTTTACTGTGGGTGATAGAGACATAAGAATATGATACTGTCAAGCAATGTCTAAATGCTGCAAGTGAAAAGAAATCTTTCAGTTCAGTGGTTTTTTGCCTTCCAACTTAATGAAAATATATGTGTTCTCCCACAATAGGATATTGTGAGGTATGAGATTAACAGTGTGAAACGCGTTTGCATTTATGTAGGCATTAGTTCTGTCTCTCATATTTCTTTATCACACTTCAGCAGGAAATTATACATAATATCCCCTAATATTACCAGCAAAGCGATAAAACTCTATCTTATTGGATATTTAGCACCCAAGCTTTCTGGCATATTTAGAGATCCTTAACTTTGCTAAATATGTTTTTTTTAATATGTAAGAACAGATAGTTTTATCAGGAGAAGCAAATCTGATTTTCTGAAAGGAAGTTTAAATGCAGGAATTTATACTTTTCCCTTCAGCCAATGTATGAAACTATTTGGAAACTGTTAGCTGTGTAAAATGACCAGGAGATGTTTATGTTGAGATTGTGAGCACCAAAAGAGTGTTACCTCTTAGGAGATAATTTTTTTCTTGTTTTCGAAATTGCTGCCAAAGACTCTGACCAAACATCTTGCTTTTCTTTCCTTATTGATGAAATTATCGACATATTGAAACAGTAGTTACATTTAAATTTGAAATGGATGGTTAAAACATTTTCCCCTTCTGAAATTTCAGACATAGGAGCAGTTTTGCTTAGTTATGCAAAGGCTGAAATATAGAGAACGGTTCTCTATAAATTAATCCTTTTGCTTGGGGGTGTTACACCGTGATCCACAGAAACACTTCCCTACATTGGGAGATCAGTAAAAACCCAACGACAAATTGGGGTTAGCCACTGAAGTAGTGCAGGGAGAGAATGGTGTCATGTTTTTCTCAGATTGCACAGAATACAAAATTAAGATCATCTGTGCCAAATAAATTACTGTCCAATACTTTGCTGATGTGTTACTTTAGAAAAACACAGTCAGAATTCCATACATTTCCAGCGCCTTGGGCAAAACCAAGGTCATACCCTTGCTTAAAGCCACTAACAATGTTCATAGAGGATTTCTTTTCAAACACTAAGAGTTTTCTTTCATGACAGATATAGACTACTTCAATGCATGCACCTGAAATGTCAGCAGGGTTGCTAGTTCATAAGTGTGTGTCCGTGTATGAAGGAGGGTGTAGGTGACGAGAGGGGTATAAATGACTGTTGTTGTTCCAACTAAGTGAATGCAACAATCATGCACACAGTACTTCCACAATTGTTTCACTTTTAAAATAAGGTCTTACAAGCGAAACTCTAAACAAGATGCACCCCAAAAGTTTATGATAACTTAATGACTCAGACAAATCTAAGCAAGATAAAAATGTTGTACAGTCTTTTCCAAAGGCTAAGTAATCATTATTACAGGTTTCTTTATTACAATATTTAGTGGCAAGTTAGTTGGTATGTATAAAAAGAAGAACATAATTTGTGTCATGTTAAATGTCACTATTTCATACAAGGCTGCAGAGAGCGTTGCTCCTATTAAAATCAGATATTCTTAGCCTACCACTAGCATCCTGGTCATCCAAAAAGGTCTAAATATCACTAATATTTTTTAAAAGAAAAACACAAAATGATTGCACATCCAAGAAATAAATGCCACTCTTCTAGAAAAAAGTATTTAGTTCATCCTCTGCAATCACTGGAAAGACCTACCTTTCTGAAAGTGAAAAGTAATACATCCTTTGGAAAAAGTCTGTAAACTATTTAGGGTTAGAATAAGCCACCAAAACAATTTTAAAGCTTACATACTGACCTGTATATAAACACATACATACTGTAGACATTAAGTATTTTAATTTAATTTGTTAGTTTTAGAGCTCAGGAAAAGCAAATCCAAACACCACTGGTCACAGCCAAATATCCTGCTACCAGCTAACAAACTTCTCGTATATGTCACAAATCAGCCAATTTGCAATTGCAGTTATGACAACACTGTTCCTCTTCTAGACCAGGACTGCCTGTCATTCTAAACGGGACTCCAGTGATATTTTTTGAAAGATACGGACTGTAAGATTTTTGCAAACTCATTTGAGATTAAAAAATCTTTCTCCTTTCTCTATCCAGCCATGCTGCATACAACGTAGCTCCACAGAAATGAAATGCTTTTTCATGACATCAGTTTCTTATGAATTCACCTGCACACGCCTCATCAAATCTGACAGCAGGACATAAGCATAGAATTCAGCGTAAAGAATAAAATTACTTAAAACATAGTAAGTAAGAGCACTTAAAACAAATGCACTCACAGATTTTGAGGCCAACCAGGATAAGCTTTTTAAGTATGAATTTGGCTGGGCCTGCATTTTGACCTGTCTTACTCCGTTTCAATGAGCTTCCCTAAATGCAAATGCTTACAAAGTGTCAGTTGTGAGAATACACGAACATAGTGGCCAAACATGTGTAAAGCACATGATGTTTAGGTTGCTTGTCTATTGCACCGTTCATGTAATTTAAAATCCTTGGTTTCTTTTTTTAGTTATCATGACAAACACTGGAGTTGGTGCTTACCTAAACTACTACACTAGCATAGGAAGTACTCACCATCTGGAGTGATTAGGCCCTTGGCCTCAATTATTACTAACTTTAAAAAGGCACTGTATTTATTTCTCCGTAAACTTCACACGTTTACACACAAACGCATGTGTGTATGTGTCAAGTATCTCATTCGTTCCTCTTGAATTTGACTGAAAGCTCGCTGGCATCAATTCACTGACTTGCAGTGATTTCAGTGGATAGTCTTGGTACTCAGGCTTGCTTGATTGTCAGAGCTTAAGAGATCATAACAATTTATTGACAGCTCTAGGAGGCAAGGAATTAAAATATAACTCCTAGTTAAGCATTAGTTGAAGCTGCTGCCACTGCAGGTATTCTGTTTCTCTTTTTTTAGTATAATGCTAATTGATACACTCACCCTGAATGAATAGGGCTGGAAGAAAGAGCCACATTGTCCAAGGTTTCAGGGCCCCAGCTTAAGCGATATGAATTCCTTTCAGCTTCTTTGGCCAGAGTTGTTACCTTGGTAAGCAAAAAACCCTCCTTTTTACTACAATAAAATCAATTAATCAAGCAAATAATAAGAAGATGTATTTTGCATAGTAGTACCTACAGCGTTAAAACTTTTTTCAAAAAGAAAACAAAGGAGTAATAATAGCATTAAGATATTAGAAACCCCTTATTGTAACGTTTTGTACTTGCTCAAAGTAATCATATGCTAGTGGTCCCAGTGAAATGAATGCTGTGATCTACCAAAGTGGCATTTCCTAAATCTTCTTTTTTAACTACAAGCATGCTTCAGGATAGTATCTTTGAGGACAATGGCCTTGAGTTCAATAGATCACCTGAATATTTAGGTATTATTATGTTATTAGCCCCTTCTTGTTGTGTTTTGTACTTGCTCAAAGTAATCATATGCTAGTGGTCCCAGTGAAATGAATGCTGTGATCTACCAAAGTGGCATTTCCTAAATCTTCTTTTTTAACTACAAGCATGCTTCAGGATAGTATCTTTGAGGACAATGGCCTTGAGTTCAATAGATCACCTGAATATTTAGCCCAATGGCTGTTAGTGTCATGCAAAAATCAGTTAAAATGGAGAACATTACAAAGACAGTCCCTGTACTATATTCACACAGCTTATCCCTTTACTTTGGAATAGAGTTTAATATTGCATAGCATAATATGCCATTAAATATCAGTGAAAATTAGAGAGATTTATATTAAAATGAATAAAGCAGCATACCCAACATGGTATCATTAGTACGATCTAAACTGTAATCTTTTTATATTTCCATATTTATCCAACTGATAAGTGAACTTAAGAGAATTTGCTTACCTGCTGGCTGGGGATTACAACCGTATCGTCAATCATGGCACTGTCCCTCAGGTAGGAGGCATGGCTCAATGTGTGGGACCTGTCTGAACTGAAGGATCGCAGGCTGGTAGGTTGGTAGGATGCCATAGCAATATATCAGCAGTACAGATGATGTTGTAAAGGTGTCATGATAGATCGAGTGGGAGAATGAAAAAAGCGTGCTATTAGCAATATGATGCAGCTTCCAGGGGGAGTAGATAATAGGCACGGGGGAAAAACAGAGCTTTACAAATCTGTGTTATGCTACCTTTCTGACCAAGGGCCACAAAGTCTTTTGCCTGACTTATTTGCTTCAAAATGCAGAACCTAGAGATTAATCTAGATGACAGTTTATTTCATACTCACAAATACTTTATACTTGGCTTTGTGGCATGACAATTTCCTTATAATAAAGAGCATGAATTTCTTTTAAGTAACTTCTCTTTGGAGAAGTTCTCTCTCCTGCTACATCACACAAGCAAACCGCTACAGAAAACCAGAATGCTAACATCTGAAGAAAAGCTGAAATTACTCTTTCTGAAGCTTTGTTATGATCTACTCTCTCCCCTTGAAACTGTAAGTAAGCAAGCTTGATATCGTCCCCTGGAAGGTACACACAGCAAGGTGAATTGTGGCCAGCCGCAAGCTCCCGTGTAAAACAAAATTCCTCCTCTGTATGCCAACAGCATCTTTAGAGAGGCAGTCCAAATGTGAGCACTGTTTTCCTTGTAAGTACGCACAGCTCTACAGAAAACTGGTTGCTGTAGCAATGAGAGATGCAAGGCAGTAAATAAGCTGCTTCCAAGCACTGGCTCAGAATGTAACTGCAGTATCCACTAGCAAAAAGCAAAAAAAGACAAATAAGATACCACAGAAGGACATATTGAGGTAAATGGGGTTTCTGCTACCAAATAGCACTAGTTTGGTCTTTTCAATATTTACTAGCAGCAGTATTACAATAGTGATTTTTAAAAAGAGATCAACCACCTTCAGATGTTGTACATGTACTCTGTGATGTTGTTCTGTACCTTGAGGAATATAATACGTGTAACTGAAGGAAGCAGTTTTATTTTCGTGGCTTACACGTCCATGAGTAGTACTCATCATGACTAACACACTGGATCAGAACAATAGGCCATTTATCTAGATACATAGATTTTTAAGGGATAATTCATTTTCAGCAGTTAGCAATAAAAGTCATGTGTACATTATGGACATGAGATTCAAGTGCTTTAAATGCAGATCTCATTGGAAATCATATTTTACCATCTGATTCAGACCAGTCAGCCTTTTTTAGCAATACCTACATTCACACAATGATTTTTTTGATCCATTTTTAGAAGCAAATGGTTATCTTCCTTTTATTAGAAATAGATGACATTGAAGAATAATCAATGATCATTGACTTCTACCAATGGCCTATTTAGCATACTAGATGGATTGTACAAAACTGAAAGCAAAGAGAAGTATTACACAAGTATCAGCCTTAGGGAAGTCTTGAGGAAAAAAACCCCCGACAATAAATAATCTCTCTTACATGTCATGAAATGTCTTTCACCCAGACAAGTGGAAGAGGCGAGACGTGTAAGGCTGATATTTAGTGTATTATTGGGATTATGCATTTCTGGAACAGAATTCTGATTCCATTAAAACAACCAACAAAATTTCAATAGGGACAGAAGTTCACCCTAGCTGTCTGCATATAACATTTCAGAAGAAAATTATGAAAAGGAATCTTGACGGAAGAGTCCTTTGGTTAAACATTTTAGTGTGAATTGCATAGGCAGAGTACACCTTGCTTGTTCCTAACAAGAGTACGTCAGTGAACACGTGTTCTTTGGTTGAAAAATAAGCCTCAGTAGCAGACCCCATTTGCCATCATTATCCTTTATTCATTTCAATGTTTGACACTTTCAGAACCGCTTCGCTGTGCCATGCAATGCTTGTAAGAGGTTCACCATCCAAGTTGTAGGTTCTGCTATTCAGCTAATGTCATGTCCTGGATAGACACTTAATGAAGGGAAGTATGTACTAGATTTGACCGGTTATCTGTATGGTGATTTTGTCCATGTTCCCCTGCAAGTACCCGGCGCTGCTACCACCACCACTACAAGCAGCCCAGTACATCTCCACTATGTAGTACATGTATGTAAGCTCCAGTAAATATCCAATACATGGAGGGTATGGATTTATCTATAGGCAAGGTATGCACAAACATGATTGAGGTCTGCGGTAAATTAGAAGTTTAAATTTCCTACTACACTTAATTTCAAAACTACCGTTCAGATGACACTGCCCCTCTTCTGTGTGCTGTACCAACTAAATGAAGAGCAAACCAGCAGTTAAGGTCTGCGCTTCTGAGACTTAGAAATAAAGGTACTGACTGAAACGATAGTCCAGTTACAGAAGTGTAGTGGCACCAAACAGAACTTATTGTTCATTACTGTGATAAGTCTTCAGGAATCCTGTAAAAAAATAAAACCCTAAATCACAGAGACAAAACTAATGTCTAAATACAGATTCTTTCCAAATCTGGTTGATAAATCTTAAGTCACAGGGGTTCTGGGGTCAATAGCACTCTACTCAGCCTCAGAGACTGAGCTGTGGAACCCAGGAATGCTACAAAGCTCCTGAACTGTGTCTTGCCCATGTTAGGTAATGCACAAGCATGTATCATCCACCTCTTCTAAGCCCTGAATAAAGCTCAGGCGGTATCCAGAAAATAAGAGCCGCATACTCTAGCCAAGTTCTAATCTGGATGACGGGGAGACCATGTTGCAGTACACATCCACTTGCCAGCCTAGACAGAGCTCTAGCAATCTCTAGCCCCGCTGAGTGTATCTGTTGTTGTGGGAAGTATATGTTGTTTCAGAAGCCGGGAAAAGAACCTGGTATCATTGAAAACTGTATAAATCAGCCTTGAAAATGTTGCTCTATTTAAAGACTGAAAGCCTTCCTCACACCTGTCACAGACCAGAAAGGTGGAAGGGACTTTCAATGAAATGGAGTCTTTTCAAATACTGGTGATCTGATATGGCCCGAATCAGTTCTGGTTCCCAATATCCAGAGGGAGAATCCAGCTAGCGTAGTCCATGCTCTTTATTTTTTTATTCTACCACTGTTTCTCCACACAGAGAAGGAAAATGGCTAGCCTTCCCAGCAGCACGGTGACAGAAGGACAGCTACCAGCTGTTGTGATCTAGTGCAACTTCCCTGATCCTTGCTAACATATCTGTACAGGAATCAGGGAAGTTTCTGTGGGACAGTGGCTATATCACACCGTGACCTTCCTAAACAGAC
This sequence comes from Aptenodytes forsteri, assembly GCF_000699145.1. Lineage (NCBI taxonomy): Eukaryota > Metazoa > Chordata > Aves > Sphenisciformes > Spheniscidae > Aptenodytes > Aptenodytes forsteri. The sequence goes on along the minus strand of NW_008795677.1, from coordinate 579,615 downwards.
AGTACCGTTGGATCGGTATTCACCACGGCATATCATACTCATTTGAGACTATAACTATCTCCAACAGCAGCGTCGTTCATTTGGTTCTCCAAATCAACTTTCTGGCGTACAGCAGGCCTTCAAAATGGATGAACAGAGACAGGTGCCATAAAAGAATATAGAGACAACATGTTTTCATGCTATGTAATACCTACCTGGGCATGGTGCTAATGAAAGCATATGAAAAAGAATGAAGGGGAGAGAGAAATAAAAGAAACAGGGAAGATGGTTACAAAAGAAAAAGATATGCTTTTAAATCAAACTGTTTAATGCGTAACATCACATGAGTCTAGACTGCTAATACCATTTTGCTTTACTGAATTTCTTGAAAAATCAAAGTCAGTATAACGCAATGAAAATCACACTAAAGCAAAAGCAAAATAATTTAAGCAGTCTCTGTGAAAATTCTTACAACCAGTAACCTGACAGTGACAGAAAATGAGACCATGGAGTTAGAAAGATGTACTTTTTTCTTTCATTCTTTCTCCCTCTATAATTTTGCTTCATTTCAATATAATCATGCTTGATACAGGTTGCGAAATAATTTTCATACAACACAAAATAAAACACATCAATTACACGCCAGTGAAAATCTACCGAAATCCACTGACAGTATTTAAAAGCTAAAATATTCTAAATGGGAGCAGAAACTGGCTTAACACTTGCCTGCACAATCATTTCTATACTACATCTTAAAATGAAAAAAAATAAAAACTTTGTTACCGTTGAAAGCACGTGATAAAAGGTTTTGATTTTTAAGCATTCTGATATAGTTCATAAACATCCTCTAAGACTTAAAAAGCCACACAGTCACTTTGTTTTCAGCGGATTCACTGGAGCTGTCTAAAAACCAACAAAGACTCCAAGCTCATAAGACCTGAATGATGAGGGATTTACACATGCTGGGAGGCAAACCGAACTGTTTCCTGACATCTTTTGTTCCAGGAGCAATTCATAGCCTACTGAAGTAAACAGAATGGATCCTACTGATTTCACTGAGCTTCGGAAATGCTGCCAGAATAACAATCGAGACTGGAAAATGAGGTAGGTTAAAAATTCCTTCTGTTGCCAAGATCTCAACTTCCCCCCGCCCTTGAGCAAACCCCAATTCTAAAGGCAGTAAGTCTGGAGACGTTACTGATTTTCACTAGACATTGTCATTTTCAAACAGGAATAGCCTATTCTGGCTGGGTAGCCTATTCTAAACTAGAACTGTGGGTGTTAATCTGCCAGTTTGAGTCTACGCTTATGCTCACTAGTAAAGGCTCTCATTTTGAAAAGGGAACACCGTATCTTTTGTAGACTATAGTGACATTCCCCCCTCTCAAAAAAAAGATTAAAGCTACAGGCATTATTATTCCAGAAATACATCTAGGCTTAAGTTCAACTTGTTAGAGCTAAGAAAATCAGTAAGTTTTCTAGACTGAACACACATTCTTTTTTCTAATTTATTTACAACGTAAATACTGTGCTGTGCCAGTAGAAGGAAAATGATTCTCTTTCCTGCTAATTCAGCCATGATGCAACCGAGAGCGGCAATGTGCTTGTTGACAGTATACTCACTGCCAATCCAATGCGGAATGACCAAGTCCATTGCTCCTTTCCTTATATCTATAGCCAGCAAGCTACTCTAAAAAGTCAGCTCCCCTAATGCTAAAATACCCTGTCCACCTATCCACCCATCCCCTGACTCGTGACAGGAGGAGATGGGGACGATTCATAAGCCCTTTCCATAGACAGCTGGACTCTTCTTCCTTTGCCTGACCACAAAGACAATACAGCAAGCTATGCCGTTTCAAGAACCAAGTAAGAATCACAAACAAATTCTTCACTAGGCTCTGAGTAAAGTATTAGTGCCAAATGTATTCATTTCTGGACTGGTCAGGAAATATCCCTCCTGACCACACCTCCCTCCTACAAAGCGGTGACTGCCACACTGACTTACCTAATAAAGAAACGATGACAAGTGCATCCCCTGTCTCCCTCGAGTTAAAGACCCCGAGAAAGGGATTTCAAACATTTATAACAAAATGTGTGCAGAATTATCGTAAGAAAAAATACGTGTCCGGGCAAATACCTGTCAGATCGTCCTCCTTCCAAGCTGTACCTGAGGTAGTTCATACCATCTAAGAACTGGCTGCTTGGTAAAGAGTCATCTCCTAGTTCTCTGAGGTCTTCTGGCCTAAGGTACTCTCCTCCATCTCCTGTCATTGTGTCATCACCTTTAAACCAATCACAGAAGGGACAGAGATAAGCACACACACAAGTTTGATGTCATTTACATGTTGGCATCTAACAGCTGGATGGCACAATTTTGTTGCACAATGGAAGGCATTTTCCACTCAGGAAACACTGCAAACCACAAGCAATTAATGTATTTAATGAAACTGGCACATCAAGCAAGATTTAAAAAACAAATAAAATTGACATCAGGGTGATTAATCAACTAGATTTAATCTAATTTTTGCTGTTGCACATACTGGTAAGGGGCAAATTTCTTCGCTACTCTCTAAGGCATGATCTCTCTGTTCCTTTATCCATCTTAGCTCGCTGGTCACAGCGATACTGTATCACAGCCTGACAGATAAATACAACCACTTATTTGACTGTAAGCTATGTGTTTTCAGCTGAAAAGGTGTTTTCTGTGGCCTTATGCCTGATAGTTGCAAATCCTAATTTAAACTCTCCATTGTCCAAACTCCACATCATATGAGGCTGCCTCACCCGTGTTCCAACATCCTTGTGTGATCAGCAAAAAAATTCTTATTTCTAAAACACGGCAATATCCAGAAACTGGAAATAAGCTCACATGCATAGATGGTAATGATCATTAATCAGAAAAGTACTTCATAATGAATCGAAGCCTAAATGATCATTGATTATCTGACATAGTAACCTTTTTGCATATACTCTGAATAACAGGGTTTTGGTTTTTTTTTTTAGGTCCAAAATTATTTTCCCCAGGAAATTCTGTCTATATGAAGTCACAGTTTGCTTTTCCCCAGCAGACTAACAAAACAGATTACATTGCCAAGCAACATGTAGATGTTTCTTTTCATTCCCATTTGCAACACGGTTTGTCTCCACAGCTTCTGCCTGGAGATTTCAGTCACTTTCCCAATGGTTAATTACTACTGCATGAGCCTGCCAGAGGCTTGCTGCGGCACACCGAACCGCACAACGTGACCCTAGGCCACCGATATCTTCAAACTTTCTCATTTTCTAAGCGGCACGGGCAAAAGTCAAGCACCTGGAGCTCAGTTACATGAAGGAGACTGCAACTGTTATACAGGAAGAGTCTTCAGGGGCTACACATTCCAGCTGCAGTAATTCACCCCGATATGCGGAGAAACACGAAGGTTTGTAAAGGTTAGGTAAGTGGCATCCATGCTGTTTCAAACAGAATCCATTTGGGCATCAGGGCAGTTGCCACTTGTGTGATTTAAAGTCTTAATAAAGCAAAATTGCAAAAAACAACTATTGTTAGTGCCATTATTTCTGGTAGAGCATCTTCCCCCCACCCCCCCGCAAAATGTTATTGGTGTTACAAGCTATAGGAGTGGTGCTCCCTACTAAGGGAAGAAAACTTGGTATTTGTTTTCATGAAACAAATCAAGCTAGTCTTTCTAGCTTGATGTTTCAGCTAATAAATAAATAATTTATAATTTGTCATCTAAAACTAAGTAACTTTTGGGGGTTTTAAGATTTTTTGTATACACAAATATTATATGCAAAAATGAGGCCTAAATCTTCTCAGTATAACAACAAAAGCTCTTGAAAATTCCATCTGCCCACATTAAGAGGGAGAAACTGGGCACAGTTTCACAGAAAACAATAAAATGCATTTAATCATTGCATGTTTCCTGTCTTCTGACAGATGATGCCTCCTGTTTCCTGGGAATGTCACATTATAAAGCACAGGGCTTAGTGAAAATTTGGAAGATATTAAGGCAATGCTGTTAATCAAACAGTAAAAGGAATATGAAGTTATATTTCAAATAAACTACATACTTATAATCAGGCCAGACATTCCATCTATAATAGAAACAAAGGCAAAATCTTCACCACTTTCATCACACCCACATCCTTTCAAAAAAAAAAAAAATCCAAACTCTACTCTTATTTCAGCTTTGGCCTCTCATCTAAGAGTTGTCAATAATAGGTCTAAGTAACACTAGCTGTTTTATGTGATGTGAACATCTGCAAACAGTAATAAGACTATCCATGAATATTTCACAATGTCTTCAGAACATTTATCTGTTGGTAACACAGCTTCCTCGCTAGCATACTAGTCTTGAGTGAGTGAACTAGAAGTTAAAGTCACTCCCCGCCAACCCCTTGTGCCCTTCCATCTTTCCTTAATGAGATGAACTCCCAAAGCAAGTTGCGCCTCCTAGTATATGAAGGGGGAAAAAAAATGTATTTAAGTCTAAATGATTGTGTAGCAACATAACATTTCATACAGATGTGGTTACCTGAGTGTCTTAATTCCTGCTTTGCAGGGCAGCTGCACATACGCAAAAGGAATTATTCTGAGTCTGTGTAACAAGCACTCATTCATCCTGCCAGCAATATTGTGTTGTCACTAAAAGATCTAACACGGCTATATTCCTGAGTCTCAGTCAATTCAAACGTACCCAGGCATGTTATCTGCTGAGAAGAAATTACATATTCAGCTGACCATGAGCTTCTTTACACGGCAAATCTTACCAGATGGTAGTTTCGTGGCGGTACAAGAAATTATCCTTTTCAATCATGCTAGAAACGATTCATCTGCCATCACGTTCCCCATCAAATTAATGACAGTAACGTTTTCACCACTTACTAAGCAGTTCGTGACAAATATAGCCCTTGACGTTGATGCTCCATGATTTGCAGTGGCCATCTATGAACTTACAGGTGGATTTCGATGAGTTACCCGCTTAGTGATTTATCTTCTGTTTACTTGAAAGAACACCTTCCTTTCTTCATGATACCAACAGACCTTCAGAGGTTTACTTGACAGGGGAAAACACACGACAAAACATTGGGCGACCTCGCACTGTGCCCCAAATAAAGCATTCCTGTTCACCTTGGCCTCATCACTGCTACTGCCCATCTCTCAAATATCTCTAAAAATTTTGTCCAAATCTGCATTTCTGAACAACATCATCTTCTTTAGGGCAGGTTTGAAAAGAAATAAAATGCACTAGAAGGAAGTATCAAGTACCTGGACTCTTAAAAGAAACACTGAGGTTTTACTGCTAAGGACGCTGGAACAAGAAGTTAAAAAAAAAAAAAAAAAAAAAATTAAATCCCCAAACGTAGGAATTTATTTAAACAAAAAGTGGCCAATAGCTGAGTCCCTGCACCTGCTGCTGCTATTATTTTTTCTTTGCGAAGTGCAAATAAGTCCCAGTATGATGGGTAGCTTTTCCAGAGCATAACACACAAAGCATTACGGTCCCACTGCACTCTCAGCAATGATCTGGTTAGTCCATTAATCCATTTCCAGTGGCCAAACTAATGCCCTGGAACAAGATGCAAGACCCCCCAAAAGCATACATTTTGTACAGGTCTGCAACACTTGGGGTTCCTTCTTTTCTCCTCAGAAGGGGGATAGGAAAAAAAAAAATCAAAGGAGAGAGATGACTTGAAGCAAGAAGATGGATACAAAGGGTGGGACTGGCAAGGGCCAGGTTGCAGGGAGAAGGGATCCCAGAGACAGCGTAAGTTTAGCAGGTTCCAGGCCTGTTACTAGGAAAAAATGAGGAGATATGGACCTGCTAAACAAGGTGCTATGCATTTCTATGAGGTGTTGGCCACCTACAAAAACTATTAAATCAAGTGACCTCTTCTGCAAAACTGGAGACCCAGCACTTTGCAGGATTGGATCCAAAAGAGAGAAAGAAAGGATGAAAATGGGATGGAGAGGTGAAAAAGAGAGACAGTAAACCTAAGAATCAGAATGGGAAAATTAAATAAACTTTAGGATTTAAATACTATGCTTAAGGCAAGGAAGGCCTCGTACAGAAACTCGTAACGGGCAAGTGAAAACTGCATTGATGGTTGTTAGAAACACTTTACACAAAGTTTTAAATCTTTGTCACAACCAAGCCAACCAAAGGCATATCTATTTTAAGCAGCAAAGAGCAGCACAGAGATTCTTGGGCTGGTGAATCCATACATACCAGACTGCAGAGCTGTGCAAACACACCGGTCCAGAAGCAGTAGAGCTACGGTGATTCAGTGTTGTACCTGAGCAAACAAGCTCTCTCGCAGCAGGGACTATTAAGCCAGCAGCAGTGCCGTGCAGCTGACCTGAGCAGGCATTCCCGCACAATTCTGCACCGTGATGGGCAACACAGGTGGCACTAGCTGGGGAACTTTTCCACCCTGCTGTTTTGTGCTGTAGAGGCACTCCGGAAAAACCGAACAGCTAGTTCTCACTGACTCAGAGGACCCTGAACCTTTCAAGACACCGCTGCCACAGAAACGGAATTAAAATAGCAGCACTGGCATCATTCTGCGGAGCTTCACGGGGCTCTGACGGAGCAGGAAGCACGCAGTTTAGCCTACGAGGAGCAGTGGGCGCTGCACATATCCAGTGATGATGCATTAGGTAGGCAAAAAACAGACAAAGCATGAATGGGAACCTTCCCTGCGATCTTTTAAAATGCAGCTGCCTGGAGTTTTTTCTATTTGCCTAGACTGGGGAGCGGGAGTAAACTCCATTGCCAGTCACTGTCAAGGCCACACAGAACTGTTTTCAAAGTCTGCGTTAAAACAGAGCCAACCAACCAACTCGCAAAAATCCACAACTAATTCACTTTTTGCTCAAGTCAGCAATATTCGTATGATGACTCTTACCGGTCTGCTCCTCTTTTTTTTTTTTTTACATTTTATGCTGTCCACTTATTGTTTCTGTGTATCATGAACCCATAATATCCAAATATAGCAATGGATCTCGATTGCTACTTTCTAAGATACCTGTTAGCAGGAAGGGAAGCACCTGGGCAGATCTGACTGGCCGCTCAGACAGTAGATATTTGCCTTACTCTGAGTAGTACAGGGAAAATGAAAAGCTAATTTTGCTGATGATGATTTCACGTGTTTGAACACAGGTTTTGAGCGTTATAAATCATTGAACAGACTACTAAGAGAAACAGGCCGCATGCTGAGACCACATATCTGCTCCTTCAGTGACAGTTCGGCTGAGCACACAGGATTTTACCAAACCATCGAAACCAGAGACCCATACTGATATTCCTGTACTTTACTCCTTGGTTTTCTTAAATTCTACAAAAGGCAGTGGTATGTCCTACCTATATAACTGATTAAATCAAGCAACAACCATGAACCACTTTGAGATCAAAAACGTGTTTTAAATGAAAAGTAACATTTACTTGACAGTAGCTTTGAGGCACCCAGCCACATGCAATTCTCAGCTTAGCAAATCAGTATTGGCTCACAGGAGAGGCGTTTCATTAACGTTTCTAAAACAGACTAGCTTTTTTTCAGAAATTATCCTCTGATATCAGGGAGCTATGCAAATGTTCGAACAAGTAAGCAGTTTTAACATTTTCACCACGCCATTCTGGATATGCATCTGCAAGAGTCAACTCGTTTAGAGAAGCCTCAACAAAGGCAGTTCCTACCATTCCTATAGTTCTCCTGCTACGTAAGTGAATTGAAAAATACAATTGCTGTATGAGAATTGCTCTGGAATTGTTTCTCACAAAACAGAGAAAATATAGGCAAAAGTTAAAAAAGAAAGAAAGAGGGCTGTGATAGAAACTGCCAGAAATTGCTTTTAATAGATGTTTTTAAAGCCAGATACAGTTATGTGAGTTTGCCAAAATTATTGTTTTCTCTGCAGCATACAGATAAGTCTACAGCTCCCCACAGAAGTGCTGCTCCTTAAAAGTAACAGATGGAGAAGGGACAGCTATGGCAAGCACAATTTTTTATGGAGTATGTAAGTCCTGAAGCATCTTTAAAGGAATGTATAATGCAGATTTCTCTGACCACTTTCCTTGGACACCTTCACTTCCCTAAAGTCAATCCTCTATTTAATGCCAACCCCCCC
>NW_008795677.1:565854-571345 GCF_000699145.1 Aptenodytes forsteri | reverse complement strand
CCTTCCCTAAAGTCAATCCCCTATTTAATGCCACCCCCCCCCCCCCACCCACCCCCGAAGTTTCCCTGAATTACAGTTTGGCTAATGCTTTAAATGTCTTTATTTTTAGCCAGTCAGGAAAGCAGGGGTTCATGTATGGTTTCACGCAGGGTTTCATATATTGATACATGACTTAACATGAATCATCATGTCAGCTATTGGTAGCTCAATGCAGCACTTGCAGAAAGACAGCAGGCGAAGCAAATGAAAAGAAAAAAAACCTGTATGCCTACTCTCCAGTATCTGCAGGGAGGGGAAGACGTCTTGATTTTGTCTTCTCGCAAATTAACCTGCTGCAAAATGAATTCCAGTGTTTCACAGGTGGCTACTATGGTATCTATAAAGCTAGGTAACAGAATAGTTTCACGAGGAGCAATAAAGCAGATCCCACGAAGAATTCTGGGCAGGAAATGACATTAAAAGAACATACTGGGGAAAGTGATGGAGAGCTGATTTAGCTTTTTGCTCCATCAGAACACTGTTTTCGTCTCATGGAAGAGGAAAATTCACCCTAAACCGGGTAAATATTTCCTATGAAATAGGAAATTTCCTCACAACATGAAACACATTGGGCACGAAGGAAGGAAAGCTTGGTCTAGTACAGATATCTATGACTCCCAACAAACCTGCTGACCAGGACTCTGCATGCACTTAAGTGAGAAGAAGGGGAAAAAAAGTCTTTTCCTTCTTCCCAAGGATACAAAGTATTTACTAATTTTGCCCTTGTGAAATTCACATGGCATGTACTGCTCTTTTATGCAGCATTTTAAAAAATGTTTGTAAAATGTTATGTACCGACACACAAGTCATCTTTCACAGCCACGTTGTTCCAGGGAACAATAGCCCAAGACGTCTGCTGCCCACGGAATGGGTAATGCTCCTCTGACTGGGAGAGCTCACTTCGACTACAAAATATCTGTAAGTACTGTCAGCAGCCGTAAAATCTTTAGCTAATTAAGGTTAATGTAAATGTAAAAGCAACCAGTTTTTACCAGTCTTGAGTGGGAATAAAGACAGGTCTAGATCAGATGTATAGGACTAGTCAAAAACACATTTCCCCTTTTTAACACTCCGATTATGATTTACTCCAATGAACAAGCTATTGTAGGTCCCCCCTGTAACTTCAATCTCTGAAGTAAATAATTCACTGCTCAACGTTGCTCATAAAATAACAACTTAGGAAATCATGTATAAGTAAATACAGTAGTGTCTCCTGGTCATGCCCATGCATTATTCCTTCTTTGCACTAACAAATGTATGTCTGTAGTTTGGGTCATGCCTACACGTGTCACTGACATCATTTATTATTGCTAATCTGGTCAGTTCTACTTTTCGTCAACAACACTGATGCAAATGAAAAACAGCAGTTTCTTCAAAACTACTGCCACAATTTTTGCAACCTAACCACAATCTCCTATTTTTCATTACTAAATGTTGACAAAGTGAGCAATCTTTAGCAAGTCTACCCCAACAAAAATAATTTAATTTCTTTCCAATGACAATACCAGATTTTTTTTAAAAAAAGCAGCTTTATTCTCTGTGAAAGATTTTAATGAAAAAATCCAAGTAAGACTTGTTAAACTTTTTTTTTCACATTCCTAGCAACAACGTCAATAAAGTTACGAGAGAAAAATTGAGCAGCTAACCATTATATTGAAAACCTTTTGTGTTGACAACACATGAATGAAAAAAAAGGGCAACCAGTTTTCAGATTTTCTGTTGCATTTGCATATCTGACACTTTGAAGAAAAAAAAAAAAATCTCATTTTGCCTAGGCAAAAAAAAAAAGAAAATATAAGTAATCTCAACAATACCATGTAAACAAAAGCAACTTTCCAGAGAAGAATCTCCCTTCATCTTGGATGACCTTGTTAAAACGTACCAGCAAAAACCTCTTTGCATAACAAACCTTACAGGGCATCTAAAGCATACAAATTTCTAGGCAATGGGAGGTAGACATTGGCATATTCTCTGTGCAGGTTATCATCAGCAAAGTTCTAAGAATCAACTCTTATTCACCAGCTCTTTCTTTCTGAGCACAGATTTCTTTTCATTAAAGAAAGTTTCAGTTAAATTTTCAATACATAGCTTTCGATTTCCTTCTGTAAATCAACAATCTTTGGCTACATTTTATACTACTGGTTGTAAGATGCTTAATTTAGAGTGTGAATTAATTCAGTGGTGTTATTCTGAATTTACAGTGTTTTAACGTGCAGCAACAGCAACTTACTTAAGTCTAACCAAGAACAGTTACCGGCTGCAACTTTAACTTCCAGGTTTAATTAAGGAAAGTTATTCCTTAAGTCTTCCAACTAATTAAGCCACTACTTCAGTGGAATTATGTGCATGTACAACAGCAATGAATTCTGCCCAGACTTAGCTGCTCATTTCTCACACATATGCCGTAGTATTACTCTACTCTAAGGCCATGTGCGGAGGCACTCAGGAAATTCACTGTTGTATTTTAGCACTGTTTACTGCTGTTACAGATACTATTAAGAAATTCAGTATGCTTATCAAAGTGCAAGCTGCCGTTACCACAAATATGAAGTGATACACTTTGACAAGAGAATATTCTTGGGTACCAGAGCACATTATCATTTAATAACAACAACTTTCATAACAATAACTAGGTGGCCGGTTAGTTCCAGGTAAGCAGTTACAAAGGTAGGTAAACAGATAGATGTGGCATTTTCTTCATAAGCTCCCAACGCGCCAGGCAAACCAGCTTATCACTATCCCATTCTACAACTGGAAGACTGAGGTAATTGCAGTGACTTCCACAGTGTCATTTAGGAATCATCAACAGTGCCAGAAATAAATTCCTGAACCCTCCTGGAGCATCTGTCTGTAAAGCAGTAACTTCTCTGTCCTTTGTGAGTGTATGACTGAACCAGACTTATTAAGCAGTTTGAAAGTTCTCTTTGTTGATAGTTTCTCTACACTGGAAAAAATTGCCTACACTGAAAACAACTTTTTTCAATCACAAAAAGGATTTTTTCTTTTTAATTAGAAATCTGATGTAATCAGGCATGGATTAGCTGTGAACTACTTTCTGGAATCTAAGATCACATTTTTTATGTCCTTAAGCGATGCAGTAGTTCACAGATATGCCACCTTGCCACTGATGCACATTCATGAAGGGACAGCAAACCCCACTTTTACATAGATACTCTTACTGTGAATATGTTTGAATCATGTAGTATCACAATTTTGAGTAAGCTTTAAAACTAAAAAGAAGAAAAATGAGTAACACTGAGAGAGGAAAAATGCCACAATCTGACACTGGGTCATTACCATATGTACGCGTTAATGCATATTTTATTTCATAAATTATTTAAGGACAAGTGATGACACTGTTTCCATTTTTAGAAACACTTCAGCAAATTCAGTGTCCTAATCACCTTCTTTTTAAGTGGACGTCATTATTTGTAATTTTTTTTAAAGAAACACAAAGTTAAAAAACAAAACAACCAACATCATCACCTTGTGTCTCAACCAGGCGTAGGGTTGACTCTTTAGCAGCTTTTAGGCAAGCATCCCTCATGAAAGAGATGCTTTTTGTTCTTTGGATATTGTGATTCCAACTGATTTTTGAGACTCCATTGACTATTTGCACATGACTGTTCGCTCAACATTTGTCTATCCCTTCTCTGCAATTGAAATGTCAGCATTAATCACTGTGCTGTGTGAACTGACCTTTATGGTAGCCATCTCAGGGGCATGCTGCTTCTGACAATGCTGTCTCACCTTCTATTTCAGCCTTTCTATTCCTTCCTGCCTGCAAAAGTAGTCTGGCCGAAAAATAACTTGTCAGAACAAACAAAGAGATTAATTTTCAGACAGATCAGTTCTCTGGGTTGGTTCACCACATGGTGAAACGTTTGTGCTGACATAATGGAGGATGTGGGAAAGGGCGGTTAGAGCTATGACAACTTCTTGCAGCAGCCAGAACTCAGTCTCAAAGAGACAGTGGAACCAGAGCTTTTGAAAATACACTGGACTGAAAACAGAGCAGGAGATGAGGAGGCCCAGACAGACGCAAATGACAGCTCTTCGACAACCTGTTTTACTGGTTGGTCTTGTATCCTCTATACACAGCACTACACTTACTGTACTATCTCAGATGGGAGTCACAAAGATAAACCATCGGCAGTTTGTACAGCTCTTTTGCCACAAAAATAACGCATGGAATGAGTACAGAGGGGCAGCAACATGCTCCTCAATACAGTATTAACATACGGGAGAATTAAAAAAAAAAGGTTCCTGCCTTTTCTAGATTTTCCTGTTTGTCTACACTGACTCAGCCCTAACAGAAATATCTACTTGTGCTTAACTTCACCAATTCTGTAGATGTCACCAAAATACATTTCACAAGATGCTTTGCAGTAATTGCCCTTTACTGCTGTAAGGATCCCTCAGGTGCAAACTGCTTCTTTTGTGGCAACAGCTTTAAAGGAACTAAACTTTGTAGCAATACGAACAGCTGAGACAGATACGATGATAAAAATGCACAGTTTTTTTAGCACAAGTCTATCCACACCAAGCATTTCTGCTGGCATGGATATGTGTTTCAGAAGCCACCTCACTTAACAGCTAGGCCTGTGGGAATCTGTAGTGTAATCGCCACCCTTAAGGAGAAGCACTTCCTAACCTTTTCTGCAAGATCAGGCCATCACCTTCTGAACAGTGACTGTATTACATCTGCACTGAGCACAGTGCCGAGCAAATAACAATGGATGATTATCCTTAAATAGTCTTCACGGTAGACTATGGTACAAACAGAGAAAGTAGCAGTAACACACATGTGCATGTGCATATTTCTGTGGTGTATGAATAAACCGCTTAATAAAACTGTGCTGATACGTCTTGGGCCCTGATGGCCACAAAGCAGGAAAGACTTATTAATGCCATAGAATATCTGATACACGTAGGACCACGTAACAGGCTTACAGCAGATGAAGTGGGATTTTTCTATAATCATGTTTTTGCTAGCCTATGAAGTTTCCTTTTTTTCACTTCTTCCTTGATCCTTGCACAAAAGCTTATGAATCCGATTTCATCTAGTCTGTTATTGGTGTGGGTGTTTCTCTTTCCCTCACAATGCACACCTGCTTCTGTACTTAACTCTGATACTTATAATCTAAAAACCAGTAATCTAATTTAAAAAAAAAAGAAAAAATCAAACGCAACTTTAAATAAAAAATATAACCTGGTTCTGTTCAAAGGAAAGTGGTTTTTTTTTTCAGGTACAGTAGAAGGTAAAGAATTCTGAATAATCATACAATTGCTAAACATAAAAATGCTGTATGAAAATTAAAGAAGAATTAGTGGGACTCTCAGTCCATTCAAATGTTTTAAAACAGGCTACACAGAGCAGGACCTTACATACCAAGCCAAGCTATTTGATAGATTATAGAATCATAGAACGGTTTGGGTTGGGGGACCTCTA
>NW_008795677.1:547641-563896 GCF_000699145.1 Aptenodytes forsteri | reverse complement strand
TAGTGAGCTTGCTGTGCGCCCTCCTTGGTGCCCTAAGGATCTTGAACTCCACCATTTCGTGGTCACTGCAGCCCAGGCTGCCCTTGAGCTTCACATTCCCCACCAGCCCCTCCTTGTTGGTGAGAACAAGGTCCAGCATAGCACCTCTAAATATTATATGGTCCTGTATTTTATACTGCTAAGGCTGGATGTTGCACTTGAATTTGTTTTAGGAATATGAATCCTATATTATTAACGTAACAGCATACAATTATGCAACATAACTGCTTCCCAGGCAAAATGCAAAATACTTATCACCAGTGATGAACAAGCTCCACAATGGGACCTGAAATACTTATTTGCTCAAGCAGTCTTCTCGTGTTCAACTTTATAATTATATAATTACAGCTGGCAGGTTTACCGTGTCACGTCAATTTATTTCAGAACATGTTGTGTCACTTTAAAGTAGCTAAGAACACAGCAGTACAGATACCTTATTGCTAGCCTCTTATAAAGACTACACCATCACTAAAAGGTTCATCCTCTTGATTAAAAAAAGTTTGGCAGTCTTCCTGCCCCCAGCTATTTTAAGTTCCTGTGACAAGTACCATCCATGTTAGGAATTTTCACAAAATCCTGAATGTTTTGCCTGTAGAAACAGATTTTACAAGGACAAGTGCTTTAACTGTGACCAACCTGCTTAGCAACCCGCAGCAGGATCACAGAGGCACTATCAGTATGAGTGCTCAGTACTGAGCCTTGAGCAGCAATGTGCCGGAGTACCTATGTCGTATCTGCTGGGTACTGACAAACAGTAGGTGTCAGATGGTAACAGAAAGCAGAGAATGTTAATTCAAAGCACTGGAGAGCATTAGTCATGCTGGATGGCCACAGTAAGTTCTGCCAACATATTCAAGATACAGGTAATAATAAATCTCGGACTTTCTGGCTTCCCTTCTTCCTCCCACCTTTCAGGAAACACACGCCCAGTCACACTTCAAAAGTAATGAAAAGGAGCAGTGTTAGGCACCCAGATTAAGCAAATTCATGTTGCTTCAACACAAAAAATAAAACAAACAATCCGAGTTAAACAAAAAGAGAAAGTTTGTAAGTCTTACTCCACGAACTTCTGCTAACAGCACCTGTGCCACTAAATGCTTCACCATCACTGAAGCGTTCATCATCAGAGTGTTTAAAGGCTGTACAACATACAAATTGGTTTGAGAAAAAGGAATACTCTGTATTAATCCTGTAGAGGCAGAAAGACATACTAGGCTTTGTGGATTTAAAGATGGTTAAATGGTAGTTCAAAAGACTGGGAGAAAATTCAACAAAGCGAACATAAGGCTATATGCAATTTAAAGGCCATTTCTCACGATAATTACACAAGTAGTTGAATGCTTTTCAAACAGAGAAAATGTAGCAAAAACATGCCTGAGAGAAATAATTCCACTGATCATGATGCAGCAGAAAATAATTTCTTTTGAATCACACTTGTTTGCTTTCGCTTGCAGCTTTGCAAGCATCAAAAAAAAAGTAGTATCTGGAGCCTAAACATCGTATTTTCTCAAGAGCGTAACTCATTTACCAGCATAAATCCCATTTCAGAAAGTAATACAAGCAGTTTAGGAATATGAATGCCATTAACTTCCAGTACCATTTAGAACCACAAGTGCATTTGTGTTCTTTGCAAAAGAAAAAAACCCAACCCTGTAACCTGTGTGCCTAAATCCCTAGGACTTTTTGAAATTACTAACTCTACAAATTATTTGCATGAAATAATAGCAACAACCATAAAATGGCGTATGTAAAACATGTAATATTAATTAACACTGCCAAGAGTAAAAAAGAACTTAGACAATTCTTGCAAATTCTTGTGTATATTTATCAGATGCCATTGTGATTAAAATTTCTAAGAAGTCTTTTGTGAACTTTTAGAAAGGGATGTTCTTAAGCTATTTCCTTAATTCGGTGCCGTGTAAAATCGCAGTACTTTATCAATCCCTCCAGAAGTTCACAGAAATTTTCTTGGGACTTCGCTAAGCGGTACAACATATGCCTCCTGTCTGTACATACAGTAGAGACTGAAACCAAAGTGCCGAACTTATTAGCATGTTGTTACTTTATGTCATGCCGTGTGTATCTGCGATTCGTGTGTGCCAAAAGCTCCCTCAAGCTAACGGTCTCCTCACCTTCCACCTTACGCATCTTCTTACACAAATGTTTCCAATTAGGCAGAACTCCTCGATATATGTATCTGAAATAGGTGGCATTGATCCAAAAAATTTACTGCTCAATTTCCTCTTTATGGGAGGGTCAAACCCAGCTTTGGGACAGCTCTACATTTAAATTTTAAAATCTGAAGTCGGGAAATGTTCTCATTTGTTGATTTGGTTCAGATAAGCTTTTTCTGAAAAAGATGTAGGGGTCCAGCATTTTGCTTTGGGTCAGCTTGTGGCATCTTTATTCAAATGCCATAATGACTACACCATTAAAAAAAGGCCGTTACATAGAACTTCATTTCAAGCACTGCAAAATGAAGATGATAAAGTACTTAAGCAGCTATCTTGAGCCTGTATTACAGGCTACGTAAGTGATACGGAATAGGAACTTAGCAAAGTTGCTCACCTTCTTCGTCTGAAACATCCAGGACCTCAGTCATTGTCTCAGGTACATTTAGCTTGTGCTTCTCTGTTACAGTCTGCAAAGACAGAATCATCAATCCTCAAATTAAACACCAAAAGAAGCAGCAAAGTTTACAGCAGGATATTTTCAACAGCAACAGCAGTGGGATCTGCTGAGGCATTTTATAACGTGTTTCTCCTTCCCCTAACCTTATTTTTCATCTTTACTCCAGAAGCTCCTATTCTCAGTGCTGTATAAGGTGACATTTATTCTGGCAGAAAAGTACAAAAAAATAAAGATAATGAGCTGGTCAGAAGAATAAAAGAAAAGAAAGCTCTCAGCAAATCTATTTATAAATGGTGCATGTAGAACAATTCAGCTCAATGTTTCCAAGATGATTTTAAAATGAATTAGGTAATGTCTACAGAAGAGCTTCAGAAAGTTGTATGTGGCATATGGAAATTATTAAATCGTAAAGCATTTGGAAACGAAGTTATGAATGATGTGAAATTTTTAAACTAAAAAAAGATGTGAAGGATTTACACAGATCACTTGAAACATTTCTTCCCCCCAGAAAAGTGACTACACCGCATATTAATGATATCCTTTTCATAAATCATGTATATTCCCCCAAATCACGTACACATCAGGGGAAAAAGAAATTGTTTGAAGATTCTGATATACTTTGTGCACCTAAAAGCTTAAAATACTGCGATACAAGGCAAGTATGGACCGAGGACCGCTGGGAGGACACTGTTTAAGCGTGAGAGCACAGAGTAGGAGAACACTGGAAGACTTCTTTTTCATATGATTTTTGTCTTCATAAATGACTTCCAGGAGGAAACAGAAGATGTTCAGGGGTGCTGAATCAAGAATGGGGACATCCTTTTAGCATCAAAATACACACTGCAGAAGGAGATGAAGAACATAATGAGAGAAGCTGTAGGACGTGCAAGGTGTGAAAAAGTTGCCTTCAGGGAACTCTTCAGTGTGTTACGACACAGGAGACAAAATGCCAAGGACTTAAAAAAGCGCAGTGATCAGAACAGCATTAGTCACAACAGAAAAATAAGTATTTCCCTGGCTCCACCCAGATCTGCAGCCAGCCAGCTGAACTGGGGAGCTGTGGAGGGGAGTCAACACATCGCCCTTTAAGGTATGTAGGAGCAGATGTGCCCCTTTGGCACGGAGAGGAATGTCAGGAGGCCGTGTGTCTTGTGAAACTCCCGCTGAGGAAGTACTTCACTCCCTGTTGTGGATGGTATCTATCAAGCATAAATTAACATTACATGCAGAAGTAGTGAAAGAGCATACAATCTGAGGGGTAATTAATGTCAGCCAAATCCCGAGTCCCTTATGCAATATGCTTTTGGGAAAATGCCCATTGATATCAAGCAGCGAAGTCAATAGCAGGTTTTGTTGCACAAAACTTACTCGGTATTTCCTGATTCTGTTTTATACTTGTCTAACAAACCGACAAAGATAGCATTCTTGATTATTATAAGATACTGCACTTTTATAAATAAAAAAGTTGCCAACAGCGTAATTACTTTGGAAATTTCTTTTAAAAGTCTGCTTTACATTTTTGAAATATATTTAACTGTGACAGCAGTTTTCAATTCACCCTCCTGAGGTACAGGGAAAGAACAACGCCCTTTGCTTCAAATGGCAATCCCAATTAGGCCTCCTAAATTCACTCTTACCCATGATTCAAGACAACTAATTATTTCTGTTGCAGTGTTTTTCATAACGCACGTTCTGTGCTGAAAATTAGTTTATATTCACCAAATGCCTCCACCAATACATCTGACTTTTCCCCCCTGCATTCCCACGGCTTTCCTCAGATAGGAATGTCAGGCAGCAGCAGGGTGACAAAGCCAGCGACGACAGATGGGGAGGATGCTATCGTTCAGGTGAGGTTGACCTCATCTCTTCAACAACACATTGTAAAGTAAAAAAAAAAAAACCACTGACACTGGGCTAAAGAAATAAACCCAGGTGAAGGGGGCTGTATATTTTCCAAGTGAAGTGGAAAGCACTGTATGTAAGTACCAATTTACTGGCATTGTAATTGTAATTGCCATTGCAATTGTATCTAGGCAAAGCGTACTGCAAGTTCTCTATTGCCAGTTCGTATGTTCCCCACGTAAAACAACTGAAAAGCCAGGGAAAAAAAAAAATACAAAGGCAGGAGGAGGTGACCAAATTCTGAAGAAAGGGGAAAGAAGGGGTCTGCCCAGGAGTCACAAATGCTAGTTTTTGTATGTCTGCTGTATGACCAAAATTTATTTAAGAAAACTTGGTTCCCAACCTTAGCTGACGTACAAAATCCATTTGATTAGAAGAACACAGAAGTGAAAGGATGCTACGATACCCTAGTCCACAAGCTACAGGTATAGAGGTACGTTGTGTACTGTCTTGCTATTAACTTAGATCTGCAGACCCTAGTAACTAAGGTTTATTTATCACGATATCAATTTATTCATAAACTAGGTTTTTACAGGCCCCTATATAATAACAACAATCTGGTCGCTGACTGAGGCTCTCAGACTCATTATTACTTATTATTTATTTACAGAGAAGTAATGGTACTTTATTTACTTCCTGATTTTCCCTTCAGTCAGAGAAAATTATTACCTAATTTAATATTTGAAAGAAAGTTTGGAAAACAGAATCAAGAGAGAGCGTGTGTGCGCACGCGCGCATGCACACGTTTCAGAAGAACAAAAAATCTGTAATGCTATCTCTGGAACACTGAACTCGGCAAGAATCATTAATTCTACATCAATTCCCAACAGAAGTTGTGACTAATGTTTTTAAATGAACTTTTAATATAATACTAGAATTTTTTTAATTGATAGGCACATTAGAAATGTCAAATACTCTTAAAATTTAAAATCCCTATCTATCCCCGTGAACAGCCCATTTTGAAAATTGCTCAGTGTGTATTTCTCAAACTCCCTACTGTTTAGTGCCACTGAGAATTCAATTATGTACTTTAGGCTTCTGGATTTAAGACTTGCATTGTAAGGCCAGATTTTCATCTGGTGGCATAGGATAATTCAGATATATAATTCAGGTATATAAACCTTTATGTATATTCAGCTATTACTCACTCAACAGCAGTATACTGTAAACAACCTCAAAGCTCCTCATATATTCATTTGGCCGCAGGAAGATTATGCCTGTTTGTATAAATATCCCAAAGCTTAATTGCATAGCAAACCTTTGAAAGTCTAGCTTATTCTGATTTACTTCCTATTCATCTCTAATCTGTGAGTAAAAATAAGTGCACTTTATTCTCTCTATTGCTTTATATTCATGTGGCTCCACCAATAATAACGCTAATGCAAGTAAGAGGAAAATTTGTTCACAGTTAGACCAAAGGCTTTGGCACCGGAGATGATCTCCTCATCTCAAATGCCAGTGACTTGAATATCAATAAAGCATCGGCCTGTCTAACATCCTCCATGCATCACTCAGCTACAACCTTAGAGAATGAAGTAGCTATGGTGACAGCACCTTTTTTTCAGTGCTAAGTGCTGTGTTCTGGTTTGGCAACACCAACCTCACCATCTGGAGAACTTTATTGCAGGGAGTGCCGCCTGTGAGAGCCTGTTATTTATCCCCGCTTTTTAGGACTTGTTCTAAATTATGTTTAATCAACATTCCTCACCATGAACGCCACCACCAGAGGTTTATATTCTATATATCCCGAAGGTACAAGATTCAGACAAACTCATAGCTGAAAAATCTGCCGAGTTTATCACGGGTTCCCATCTGACTTTTAAAAGCAGTGCTTTGTACACAGACACAGTTCAAGATTTCAGATTTCTCTTATATGCAAGCATCAGAGGTCAGCTATGCAAGTAAGGTTCAGTATTTGATTCAGTCCTAAACCCCAAGCATCTGGTATCCGGTAGAAAAATCCATTACCCTCAAAGTTTAAAGAAACATTTATCCAAAGTAAATAACTCCCAGGTGTCTTTTCATAGTGTAATCCCTATTATTACAAAGCATCTCATACTTACATATGACAAGGTACAAAGCTCCACAGTGCAACACAATGTACGACAGCAAGGAAGTTACAACTTACATCAGGCATAAATGGAAAAAGTGTGCCAGGACACAGCACAGAGAACAGCGAAGGTGTCATTTGAGGCTAAAAAAAATATACCTTTGAAAAGAGCTAAAGTTTCTCAAAATATTTTACCCGGGTTTTATTTTTCTACATCTCTGAATAGATACATATGTGTTTATGCACATACATGTGCGATGTGCTACATGATTAAACATGAACACGAAATAAATAACAACAAAAACATACAGTCTTTATTAAGAGACTTCTGGAATTACGCTGGAATTCCTTGTCCAAACCTGACTCAGTCTGATCTTTGCAGGTCATTAATAAATTATGGCTCACTCTATTCGTAACCTTATGCCATGTTACGTTTATTCCATCTTCCTCGGTTAATATCAGTGGGACTTGCTGTCAGCATGCGACAAAATCAAAATTATTTTCCCATTTCTTTACAAGAGACTTTGGGTTTCTTCCCCTCCTCTAACCCTCTCCCTGATTGAGTAGTGGAATCTTTTAGGTGATCTGTGGATTTTTATGGCTCTGAGCTCCTAAATGGCACCTAGATCTGACAGGTTTTCTAGACTGCTAATCTTTCTTGCATTAAAAAAAAAAAAAAAAGCATGACCTTACAACAGTGTTTCAAGATAAAATGCAGTAATGGAAATGTAAATTAACATTAATTTCTTAAATGATGCACTATTTCTAATGTTCACCCTTCCTACCTGCTAAAACATTTGTGGGTGGGAGGTAAAAGTCCAAGAAGAGAAAACCTTCCCCTCCCAGAGTGTCAGAATATATCAGTTTTTCTGGGCTTAAAGCAACAGTACCACCTTGCTGATGTTCAGCGCATACTATTCACAAAGCCTGAAGTCAACATACAGACTACCAAGAGTGTGGAGGACTGAGAGGACTGAGCACATAAGGAAAGATTCTTTCGTATTTTGGAAAAACAGGATCTATTTGAACCGAAAGTGACTTGAGTAAAAAGATGATTGATGTGATTCAGAGCCATCTAGCGAGCATCATGAAGCTTGGCACCAGTCCATGGCTGCTACAGTCCAAACACTAAGCAGCTTGCTGTGGTGTCCTGCAATGGTTGAGCCTCAGTAGGTGTCAAAAGTGTGGAAACGTAAGGACAGACTGAAAAGGAGAGGTGAAAAAAGAAACAGGACAGGATCTAAACAGCAATGCACAAACTTCTGGAAAGTTTGGGTTTGCAGTTCAGACCCGTACCTAGAAAAAAGTTTTACTCTGCTTTTGAATAGTTGTTTTCCATCTGTATGCACGTAGATTTTGTTACCTAGCTCAGGGAAGCCTGTTGTGTTGCAAACACTTCCACATGCTTAAAAGATATACTGAAAGCATTGTAGCACTTCTGCAAAAATCCAACAGAAAGGGGGGGCTAAAACCAGAAAATGAAAAAAAAGGAAGGAGATACATGGAGAGTCTGAGGGAAGAAGAGAAAGAAAACATTCTGAATAAAGAAGAGAGACATTTTAATGTATCTGCAACTCACAGTTGTGGTGGTGGTAATCTCCTCCGTTACAACCTTCAGCGTATCGACCACTGAGATATATCCCAGACGCCTTGCAATAGCTAAGGCAGTGTTACCATTCTGAAGAGAAAAGAGAGAAGGGGAGAGAGCGAGCGCAGTGAGAGGGAGGATTGTGATGTGAACCAATGAGATCACTCTCAACACTGCATGAGCCAGCATTTCCATCCAAAACAAGGCACAGCCTAGGAAAATCACTGTTTTTTTACCGTTACATCTGACTCTGTCTTTGTAACTTCTTTAAGACTATAGCCCCGATTACCATGGTAACACAACACACTTACATCTGCCTGCTATTCTAAATAAAAAAGTGCTGTATGGTTTAACCCTTCAGTGCTCACATTTCACTATACAGAATGCATCTTGTCTGCAGAAGTTCATGTTTTATTTTGCATAAACGGCACTACATCAGAAACACTCTCCTAAAAAAAGTACTTTAAAATGTTACAGTTTCCCTTCCAGTTGAAACTGTTAAATCTTTACCAGGTACAATTTGCTCTTTGGGGAATACAAGATCACAGCTGTGTTGTCCACACACACTTCTATTCCTCCTTACAACAAAAATGTACGCCCAATAAAAGTATGCAAAAGCTAATGATTTAACAAACACAAAACCAACCTATGTAAGGTTTGGGGGTAGGGAATTAATTTCCATTTAAATAAATTTATTTGCAGTTTAAATGCCCATGATATATAGATGTACCATTCATCAAATGGACATTAAAATGATAATTTAGTAAGTGTTCAGGCCTATTTATCTCCATTTCATCACCTGGAACATTGGCAGTCCACGGTCCCCGTGTCACTCAACTTGGGGAGGTTGTCTTTGTAAAGAGCTCTACACAGGATTGTTTTATGTAATTTTGCACTGAACCAAAGGACAACACACTGGCCTGCTGCGGCCACTGTACCGCGCTCTGCGCTGAAATGACTTCTCTTGTGACACCACTGCACTGGGCGCAGGATATCAGCCTGAGGGCTTCCTTCTACTTCAGTATTGGCTTTAGTTACCTATAATTTAAGTTCTTCTGTATTAGTCTGGCTCAGCAACCCTGAAGCAACACAGTGTTTGTGGATTAGCAGCGCAAAATGAATAGATGAGCATCTTCACAGCACAAATAATTTGACTGTTACTGTCACTTGCACATTAACTGCTCATATCCCACTCCCATATCCCCGTGCCAGATGTCCCAGGTTGAAATTCTCTCTTATCTCAAGCCAGAGGTTGCTATGTGTGGACAAGAACAGATGTAGTACCTGAGAATGCACGCAAACTGTGCAGTAAAGATACATCCTTCAGACCCTGCTTGGATTTGGGTTAGATTTGGGCATGACAGCCCCAACACGAGGACTGAAAGCAAAAGAGACCTTCAGCTGAACATGCCCAAAAGAACCTACAGCCCCAGAAGCTGACCACAATGGTCTCTTGCTTGATGATCTGGTGCATAAACTGGTATTTTGGATAACTTCACAGGAGGTTATTCAATGTGATCGTTCCAGGACCAAACAGGGCGCCAGTGCTGATTTAAGCATGCACGATATATGTACACGGAAACCTGATCCACTCTGGGGAATGACATGAGTTTTGGACATTCTGGCTGCATTTTAAAGATTACCCAATTAGAAGCGACTAATAACAACATCAACATGAAATAGGACGGTTGCATTCCTGGCTGACTGCGGAGAAGGAGCTGTGCCAGGGGTTATGGAGTCTTTGAGGAGGCATTAACATCAGTGAACTCAGTAAGAACCTGAAACAGATCCAGTGGATAGAGGGACAGAAATTTGGGTCTAAATCTTCAAAAAAGCCCAGGTTCTGATTTCCCTTTCATTTTTATGGAAAAATCCTTATCGAGATATCAATTCACAGGCGGAAGCGTTGAGGCAGAGGGCAGCTGAACAAGCACTGCACAGCCAGCTGTGGCCAGCCTGACTCTGCAGCTCAGAAATCAGTTTCCCCACCTCACGTTTAGCTTAGTGCACAATGAGTTAGATCTGATCCGAACTACCTTAAGAGGAAAAGGAAAAGAAGAGGAAGTTACATTCACACATCTGACAACCAGCTGTACGAGGAATACTCTCACCAAAACAAAGGCTTGCTCTCAAGCCCTAAGAAAGGAAAGAAAAGAACTGTCCAGGGAAACAAGTTCCCAGTGGCACTTCACAGACTTACAGTGGTGGTGGCGTTGGGCTTGGCCCCATGTTGGAGAAGAACGTTAATGATGTGAGTGTGGCCTTGTTGAGCAGCTTGGTGAAGAGGGGTGTACCCATTCTGTTGTCCACGGTGGTTACGATAACAAACAAACAAACAAAGAACAACAACCACCAGTAATTAGATTAGACGCTTGGCTTTGCTTCCTTCTGCTCTTTTTGAGACATTTCAAAAAGAAATTGTGTCATCAATCGACCCAAAGATAATAGATCTTCAGTAATAAAAATACTCCTTCCCCAGATTAATGAAAAGATAAAGGAAGATAATATTTTTATTCACAAATCACTTTTCATCTCACAATATAAGCAATCTCTGGAAAGACAGATAATTCCTCATTTCCTAAATCAGAGGGAGGAGCAATGAGGAACAGTAAAGTTAAAGTGGCATGCTAAGGACACAGAATCACAGCTGAGGCAGAGAACATTTTTCTTCCTCTCATGTCTTATTTTTCTAGAGAAGCCTCAAGACTTGCCTTTAAAATATTTGAGCCACTTAAAAAAATATATAATTTTTAACAGCAGTGATTTGAGACTATTCGCTTTTAAAAAGGCTAACAACATATACCCATTACAAATGTCAATCAATTTTAGCTTTACTTTGCCTTCAAAAGGCTTGACCAAGCTGTAATTACACTTAAAAACATGTACACAATGTCTGTATTAATAAACACGCTTAACTCCATATACTTATCTGCTCCAGTGATTCATTCTAATGTTACACAATACGGAAACATAACCAAAGCATACTTTAGCTAGTTGATCTGAGATGGTATTGTGTAAGTCCAGTCAGGCAATTCATTTACAAAATTATTTGCAATTGGCTTTGAAAGCAAGCAGAGAATAAACTGGAAGAAAACACCAAGTTGATCTCACTGTACACTTATGCAAAGCCTGGGGGCAGGCTCTGAAAGACACACTCTGAGAGTTATCTCTTTTGCAAACAAATAGATGCAAGTAATGCTTTGTACTACTAATTAAATAGTCATAGTTCAGAACTGTTACAGTTCTTACATTTACAGTACGTGTGCATGGACTACTAAGAAATCAAAGGAGGATTTTACTGTAGGTTGTAGTGCAAAGTAAATTCGTGCAGTCCTTCAAAAACAGAATTCAGCCATATTATTTTTCACTGGAGACGGCACAAAGCACCATGTGGACTTTCTCTAGTTAAAGACCAAGCTGCAATAGAGGTTACTTATCCTTTAGCGTGCCTATCCTGAATCCAGCCAGGATGCATTTGCTCTTTAAACTGAGTCCACAGTACCAGTTGGCAGATTGCCAGTATTTTTATTGGTCCCTAGGTCTGAGGTTTTGGAGAACCACTGCCTCATACTCTCATACAAACTTGCTGACTTTAATGAAAGTATTCTAAGTAAGTGAAATACCTGGGAAAATGGCGTCAGAATCTGGCCCAGTGGCCCCTTAGGTATAGAGTGAGACCTAATACTAAAGACGCAAGTACGTCTGTCCCTTTAGTTAGCCTCCAAATACCTCAGCTGAACGTCTTGGCAGCTAACATTTGGATCCTGCTAGTGTCTGCTTTATTAATTCTTATCAGCTGTTTTTCTAGTAATGTTGCCTGTTCTTTTGGAATCCCTGTTTTTTGCCCATTGATTTTGGGTGATCTCACGAGGGAGGGACCAGCATCTTTTATTTATTTACTTTGCTGTTTCTTACCACATTGAGCTGTGACCACTGTGACGAAATATTGCGACTTTGAGAAATGAATCCATCCCATAGGTAGCAGCTGGGGACAGAGGAGCTGGCCAGAGGGACCAGCAGACCACAAGCCTGTGATTTTGACTAGATCTTACAAACACTAAGTATGTCACTAGAAATATCAATGGACTTCTTCATGTTGATCCCACGACACCCGATCTAAAGCTAGTAGCTAGCTATTGCCTGAAGCCAGCTTTTAACTAAGCTGAAGCCCTGCAGCTCCTGAGTTAGCCTTCTCTTTCTGATAAGGGTGATGTGATGATATCTGGGATGCAACACACTGTTGCTGTCACCAGAACCTCTCTGTGTGTACTCGGGAGATACACAATTCTTGCTACAAAATGCATCACATTCAGCTGTTGTGCCCACCCATTTATACTAGAAGAAACCACTGAAGTCAGTGGATTTTGTTCAGACTCTGGCTATAGGCAGTCAGGTCCGTTTCAGTATAACTGGTAAGCAACAGTGTACCCGGATTCCCCTAAAAAAAAACCCCAAACCTGTCTTCAGTAAACTGCATTCCCCCACCGCAGCTGCTTCCTCTCCCACAGCCATACCACCCACGCTTTGCTCAGCAGTAATTCTTCCCACTCTTCTCCCAGCAGATTGGAGAGAACATGGCATCACCCTCGAAGCGTCTGAATTGTTACTTACTAGTTTGGCAGCACACCGGTATTACACTGGTGTAAACCATGTGTAAATGAGATCAGAAACAAGCTCGCATTTGCTAGTTTGCAAGTAAAAAGAAAAATAAAGAAACCAATGAAATTCTTTACCTCCTTCTTTCATACACCCAAGGAGTTACCTGACTTTTGTGAACACTACACAATGAGATGTAGCAGAGAGAAGGCATTCCACTACAGCCACAAATAACCATATGTTGACACCTACCATGCAATAATTACAGTTTCCTAGTGAAAAGGCACCTATGGTATGTATTCGCAGTGCCTGGTTACCAGATTCATAATAAAGAGCAAAAGCAAGCAAAGAAAAATTCTTTACCTTAGTTTTAGCATTGACATTTGCTCCCTGCTTGAGAAGAAAATTCACCATTTTGATGTTTCCATAGTGACACGCCACAATTAAAGGTGTATAACCAAGCTACAATAAGAGAACAAAGAAGTAAAACTGCAAGCTCAGTGGAACATTCCTTTTACAACGGTAGCATCCTTTGGCACACTGGAGACAGTAGCCACTCCATGACTTACCTTTGTCTGAGCATCTTGGTTTGCACCGTGTTTTGTGAGTATTTCAGCTACATTCACTTTATCCTCTTGAGCTGCAAGGTGTAAGGATGTCAGTCCAGTCTGGAGGTGGAATATAAAAAATAAATAAATAAAGATAAAAATAAGACTAAAACCTACTTTACACGAGGAAAGAAATCTAGACTTTCCCACTTTCTCATCTTTAAAACATGAAGAGATCCTAACTATAGCTTCCAAGCATGGGTGGTTTTTTTAAACAAAGTAGAGTTGATGTTTCTCCTGTTCCGGCTGACAAACAGCTCCAAAGCAATTACATCACCATAACCACAGAGTAAAACTTTCAGGCATCAATGATCACGCTCGGATTATATACAATAATGTCACTTGGGAAGCTGAGGAGCCCATTAATAAATGAGGGAAGCACATTCACTGTGCTTCCCACTCCTCAGACAAGAAAGGGAACCTTGACAACTGCAGGCACGAGTCAGAATGAAGAAAATAACTCCAGAAATAGATCCCATTCAAAGATGCCAAGGAAATGGATGCAGCCTTTAACTAAACGCTCACTGTGATCATGCACATAGTAGTTGCCTGTGAACAAGGCAGGGAACAAATTTTGTAAGAGAAATGAAAAACACCTTGTTTCTCATTGGTTAGGTAGCATAATACATTAATGCCAGACAATGAGAGACTTGGGCCTTCTATTTTGACTTGTATGAACAAAAGCTGCAGGCTTCTGACCTTAAGTAAGAAAGACTTACACATATGCCTGGATAAATCTGGTGACCTATGAAGATCTACAGTAATGAGGGGGGTTTTTTGAAGAAGTTTTCTGTGAAAAAGCTGTCATGTACCATCATAAAAAAAAATATCAGAAAAATTGGAAAGGTCCTCCATAGGATTCTTCTCATTCACTACTCCGCTAATAATGTTGGTTTGTTATTGGCCAGACACTGCCAATTTCTTCCACTTGGAAAGAAGGCTGAAGGGTAAATGTACGAGGAGAAGCACCTTTGCTGGCAAGAGCACTGAACTATTTTAGACTGTAGCTCTCAGGTATCTGATACGTGTTGTTAAATCTACCCACGGACCCACAAACTCCAGAATTTTACATTCCTCTTCCCTTGCATCTAATGTAAAACTTCAGGAGCATATGCAAAACACCTGAGAGTGTTGCAGCACAACAAAAATACTGCAGTCCTGCCCTCCTGAATGCTCAGAAACAATTTTCTCTTTATCTGCCTTTCCTCCTGTAACCTCTCTACCAGAGCGAGGTGTTACATCATTTTCCTCCGGTCACAGCAAACAGCTGCAGCTCCTCCCGTGCGTTACCTAGTACAGGTATTAACTACATGATATAAGTTAACTGGTCAATCCATCTGCCAGTCCTAGATATCTTCTTCTCACTTTTACTCTTCACCCACCTGTTGTCACTTCTGCAGACTCACAAATATGTACATAAGGAAGTGAAGCTGAGAATTCCTGACAATGAGACATCATTTCTACGCTGCACTCTGCATCTTACTGGATACTCCCACCCACAGTATTTCGCCACCGGTTGTGAGTTACCTTTGTTGCCACGTGGATATTGGATCCTTTCTCCAAAAGCAAGGTCACCATGTCAGTGTGACCTTCTCGGGAGGCCAAATGAAGCGGGGTGACTCCCTGCTTGGTCAAAATGTTGGTCTCAGCCCCATAGTTCAATAGAGTGGTAGCTATCTGCATCTGATTTTTCTTGGCAGCAATATGCAGAGGGGTGTATCCATTCTAATACCAGTCAGAAAACAAAATGAGAATAAAGTTAACACAACAGCCATGTAAGCCTAAGAACTCAGACACCATAGAACAGTATTATTTTGTTACCCCTTATTACTAGAGACAAGAGTTCATTAAATTTTCAAGGCCAGACATGTCCCACATGGCCCTGCTGTTGTGTTGCTTTGTCCGTCTGTTACTTTCGCCACCTAAACCAGAACAAAGCCAGCCCTCGCTAGGGTGGGCAGAACTGTTCAGCTGATACCTTCAAATTATCCTGAGTTTGACACCTACGTTTCGAATAACTTATGTTGTAAATATTCACTTTTGACTGATGAGTGACATTCTCCGTGACGAGCGATGGGCGCACGCTCTTAGTTGCATTATGCTTTTTCGGAGCGTGTGAGTAGAGGTGTGTTTGCATATGGAATTTTGATACATGTGTCAGTCACGGCACCGGCTGGAAACAGCAATAGGGAGGAATGTTTTTTCTGATGAAATTAACCATTTAAGCAAAGCAGAACGGCGTTGATGGTACTTTCTGGCAATAAGACAACTTCCCACCTTTAATTGCTTTACAACGCACTGTGGGGGAAAATTCTGGGTTACAGCAGACAGTCCCTCTGGAGGCGTTTCTTTTTAAAAGGCAGCTTTACCAAACTATCCTACTGCAACTGTGGCTTTTGCGGCTCTCCGTGCACCGCAATGGAAACGACAGCTCTGATACAATCGCTTAACAGACGGGCCGCGCGTTTTGGCAGCAGGTACAACAGCAGCCTCACAGGGGGCAGAACGTTCTGACATCAGCACCAATCCGCTCGGTATTTTCCCCTTTTAGTGGCCTTTGCCTAACACAATGGTATCACGACACCGTTCCTAACCCCGGAGTGAATTCTCCGTACGCGTGGTCAGAATATACACGTCGTTTCTCACATTACACAATACTAAAGTGACTTCCAGCTGTGACTAAGGCTCGCAACCGTAAAAAAATGGGCTGAGACACGTACATATATACAGACGCACACACGTTTCTTCCTTTTCCAACGACGGCCTGAGAGAGCCGTATGCTAATTTAGGCCGGGGATCATCCAGCCAGGGCCAACTTCCCGCCACGCGGATCTCGCACGG
>NW_008795677.1:515431-546805 GCF_000699145.1 Aptenodytes forsteri | reverse complement strand
AGCCACAGAAAGGCGTCCGTCCCCAGAGCCGGCACCCTCCTGCCGGCGACCCAAACCCGACACGCTCGCTTTCCACAACTAGCGCACGTAACCGTCCCCCTTGGGGGGACGCGACCCTAACAAAGCCAAAGCCACCGTGTGAAAGCGGCCGCAGCCTTCTTTCGCGTGCACGTTTCACACACTTCTTTCCTAGGGAAGACTCCAAAACGCCGCTGACTTTTTTTTTTCTTTCTTTCTCGTCAGTACCTTGCCAGCTGAATCGGGAGAGGCACGACGCTGCAGCAGGAGTTTTGCCACTTCCAGGCTCCCATATTTGGCCGCCACATGCAAAGGTGTGAATCCCTTCTGAAAAATTCCAGGAGATAAAAAGCAGATGTTTGCGTTAAAGGTCATGCTGACATCTCTCTTTTAAGAAGTGTGTATCAAGCGCTTATCCTTCAACCTATATTCTAGCTGGCAGAATCAATAGCCATACCTACAAAGAGCATCATCTCTTGAAAGCACTTTGAGAAGCATGAAATACAAGAAAATACTTTCCCTTTTATTATTCTTCCCTACGTACGTGCTGTCAGGCTGGCAGACATTTTATCTGATACAGACTCTGCTAGCAACACAGACTCTGCGTGTGGGCAATGAAGGCACTTGTTCAGATTTCTACTCCAAACCAGCTGCACTTTCTACTTGCATGATGGCAGCTTTAGAAATACTTCCTGTACCAATTGTTGCCAGTAACAATTAAACACCAACTAAATTCAGTGAGAAAAGCTCCAAACTTCATATTCCTCCTTTAGAGAGTTTGTTGAAGAACTATTTGTATTTGGACTCATGTATCCATACAGTCACTAAGTTCCGCCGCAGCCTCGGAACTGCAGCTAAAAAAAGTCACGCCTGACTCAATGGCAGTGCTTTTGGAAACACATTGTGGCAAGACTAAAAATCTTGTCTTTTAAAGACAGTCCTTTTCTATTTGTTTTAATAATGCTTGTCAGTACAGCACAGGCGTAAGGTCTATGTCAAACTAGCATGCTCTTTGCCTGTTCTTTTAATTTAAAAAAATCGTGTTGATAAGGAAAACTCATGGATGCCAGACAGTAGGTGGCAGACTGCACCGCTGCCCTGACAGTAATTCCAGGGAGCTACAATGACCTATTTGCCTGACACGTAAGTGATGTGTAATGTTTAGTATCATTATCATCTTGTTCCATTAATCCCACCTCGAAAAAGAGTTTACGTCGGGGAATCTCAAACATTTCCAGTTCACAAATCACAGGTTTGTAGAGAGATTATCTAGTGGACTACATCTTCTCCTATTCATAATTATAGACTGTTCCTGCAGTACTGAAGCCATTGTCATAAAGCAATATGGGAAATTAGGAAAGTGTTTAGTGTATTTTTAGCCATTCTAATGTGATTTAACAGCTGGATAAAAGGAGAACAGCAAGCATTCCCAGTAATCCGTGGATCATAATTTGAAAATTGCTGGTTTAGTCTTCTAAAACCTGGAAGACACCCTTGTTCAAAAATATGTTTTAAGCTCCAGCTGTAAAATCAGGGCTACTTTTTCAAGACCTAAAACAAAAACGAGAATTAAGTGATTCTCACTTAATCACACGTGATAAATTTGGAAAAGATATCTTGGCACATAATTCCATTCACAGCGACCTATTTTCTTACGTGTTCATCACTCTGTTAGGAATCTATTGGTGAACATTTTTGGCTAACAAAACAATAATGATTCTGCAGACTATTTCTTTCATAACCCCAGACAAAATGGCCTATTGTGTCATATGACACCTCATTTATAGAACCACTGAAAATAGATTCAGCATTAGATGCGACTGGACAGATGCTGACTTGTATGTTTTAGGAATGTTCCTTTCAGCTAGCACAGACCAGAATTATTTTACTATTTAAGTAAACAAGATACTGAAGAATAAACAGGCCTGCTCATAAAAAAAGTGTCGTCATCATGCCCTTTTCTTTTTTGAAAACTTTGGCCAAAAAAGCCCTACCCATAACACAATGGGAAAGAGAGAAACAAGGACTCCGTGTATATTTTAAACCTGTTGGGACCGTGTATTTATCATGATCTGCATTTGGCTCCAGTGGGAACCAAACTCCCAGCTTTAGATGACAGCAAAATACCTCAAAATTTGATTAACTTCCGATATGTTACTTCAGTCTGTTGGATCGCTGTCGATTAAGTAAGAACAAAACAAAAGACCCGAACAAGTTCAGTTTGTCAGTGTGATATTCCTCGTGGAACAGGCGCTACTGGGCTACAGACGTAAAGCATTTTGTCTTACTTTGGTGGACATGGAGTGCGAGGCACCTGCCTCTAGGAGAACCGATGCGACATCAACTTGTCCCTCTCTGGCAGAGATGTGCAGTGGAGTGTACCCATTAGTTGTTGCGGCATCGGGGTGGGCCATGTGCTGTAGCAGAAGTTGGACGATCTCCGTTTTGCCCAAGCGAGAAGCAATGTGCAGTGGAGTCTGTTCTTCCTACAACTCAAATCGAGTAGATAATTAGCGCAGGTAGAACCACCCTGAACACAATATGCTGGTTGATCCCAATAGATCTAGCTATGCATTTGTCTTGCAAAAATCATAGGAAGTAATAGTACAAAAAAAGGCACTAACGGAGGGCTCGTGGGGTAATTTTTGCGATGAGCTTGAGCAACGTCTTGTTAGAGAGAACTATGAAGAAAAACATTGTTTTTTTCCTTTTATCAAGCAGGCAGCACACATCACTGTGAGCGTCACTTGCTCCCCTTTGTGTTCTTAATCCGTTTTACAACAGCTGTACCTTGCTCTACAAACAGTCCCCTTGGTTTCAAAATCTGGCACTAACTGCTATCAGAACCTCTGATGTTTGGTTTTAGGACACAGCTGTGCACCCCCTTGCTCAGAGAAGAATAGCTATTGCTGGTCCGACTCAGGCACATCGTACTGGGTTTAGCCAGGACGGAGTTAATTTTCATCACAGCAGCCCATATGGTGCTCTGTTTTAGATTTCTGACCAAGACAGCGTCGATAACACACCAGTGTTTTAGCCATTGCTGAACAGTGCTTACACAGTGCCAAGGCTTTCTCTGTTTGTCCCTCTGCCCCCCAGGGAATAGGCTGGGGGTGGGCAAGAGGTTGGGAGGGGACACAGCCAGGACAGCTGGCCCGAACTGACCAAAGAGATAATCCATACCATATAACGTCATGCTCAGCAATAAAACTAGGGGGTGAGTTTTTCCAAAGGAGCCGTTGCTCGGAGACTGGCTGGGTATCGGTCTGCTTGTGGGAGGCGGCGACTGACTGCATTCACATCGCTTGTGGGGGGAAGGGGTTGGTTTTGTGCTTGGGGTTTTTTTCCCCCCTTTCTCCTTCACCTATTAAACTGTCTTTATCTCAACCCAAGAGATTTTCTCGCTTTCGCCCTTCCAATTCTCTCCCCCATCCTGCTGCGGGGGCAGTAAGCCAACGACCGAGCGGGGCTGAGCTGCCGGCTGGGGTCAGCCCACCACACACATTCTCTTTGGAAGATCTACCCGTAAATACGTTACTGTTTTCAGACCTGTTTTCAGGTGTGCTTAATATTGAATCAACAGAACAAATAAAAACGAAATCGCTCCTCCCTAGCTCCTCTGCTTCAGCTATGTCTTTGAGTAAGAGAAAGCAAAAAAAAAAAATTGTAAGCAGAACACCTACCCTGGCTCGGGCATCAACCAGGGCCCCGTTTCTCAGGAGGCAGCGAACTACTTCCACCTGCCCAGCACGTGCCGCCATGTGCAACGCAGTTTCTCCACGCTGCAGAAAAGCAAAAGCGTTTCAGTGTCCTAAACCTCCACGAAGACACAGAGCTCCGACGGTGTAAATTCCACCCGCGTCAACTCGTGCAGAGACCCGCCTTTCCGCCAGCTGAGACTCTGGCTTCAGACCCAGTAACAGGCAGTTCACAAGGGTGTGTGCACACATGTCGCTGGGCCTGGGTAGGCTTTGGTTTGCAAACTCGGTGATCCCAGACAAACGTAATCTCGCTACAGCGGGTTAGAGTGAAAATCCTGGCTTACAGAAAATTCTGCCGTATAGACTCCCCTGGTCACATATGTTCCTCAGCTTTCTACGTAACAGTGCATCAGCTTGTGTGCCGCACAGGAGATAAAAGTATATTGAGCCTGTCTCTCTCAAGGGATTGCGAAGCACATGAGCCTCAAGATGGAAGGGGATATTTTTCCAGATGGTCTCTTCCTGCACACTGTGCGGAGCTGGCAGCATTGAAAGGCCTTGCTATGGCTGTGCACAACTGAGCCAGCATACGAAATGTGTAAAATCTGTGCTCAGCAGCGTGACTCTGTCTGCAGGCTGTGGAATGAATCTTGTTTCAAGCGTTTTGTAGCCCACAGAATTTGAAGGAGAATATGAAATTTTGGAAAGCTGACTGGAGTGATGTGGAATTTCAGATCAGGATATTGAAGTACGGATGATACATTGAAAGCATTTACTTTTTGCATAGGTTTGCAAAGGAACACTGAAAGTGAGTATTCCTTGACGATGGCGTTTCCAGCTTAATTTTGCACTGTCCAACATTCTTTGAGTGCACTGTCCTAAAGCGGACTAAAACAGTCCCTGTGCAGCTCATCGGTATCTGGTACATTAGGTATCGGGACAGTTCCGCAACCAGGAGCTCTGTATTTATCTGTTATGGTATGACAACACAGCAGGACTGATCCCTTCTTTGTGTTAATTGTTCCTTCTCCTTACGCTAGAGCTGGAGTATGTTCTGTTGTAAGGCTTCTACCCCCACGACCATCAAGTTAAACTGCAATTGCCAAAATGAACACTCTGGTCAAGATCTTTTGCATCAGAATCGGGTCTTCTTGTCCTTCATCTAGATGCAGGAAAAGAAGCAGCCTGAGCTTGCCTACTATTATGAACTTCTAATTAAAGCAAACCCTCTTCAGCAGGAGTTGATTTATCTTGTCTTTTTAAAATTAACATTGTATTACCAGCTGTGATTAGCAAGTAGGCAACAAACAAAATCCCACAGCCCTAGCTACAAATGTGAATAGATAATTTCATCTATATAAACATTATTACCTGAAGAATGAGCTGTTTAAAATGTGAATAAGGTTTACATTTCACACACTCTAAAGATCAAATTTCTATACTCTTTTGTACTCGAATTAGCAAAGCAATTTAGCTGTTGGAAACAGTTAGTAATTCAACAGAGAACTTCAGCTTACCAAGTAAAAGCCAAGACACCTGTGTAGCATAAATTGTGAAGTGTTAAACTTTGCACACAAATGTCCGGTAACACAATACTTTTAATTGCTTCCACAAGAATTTCTTGTTGGCTTTCGTATCATCAATAAAGTTTTTATACAAAGATTGCTTCTATAAAAAAGTATGAAAGCAGTAAGAGACTTTGTCAAGAAAAGTCTGTTCTAACGATTCAAGCAAACAACTCGGTGTGCTCAACATTTTTACTAGGGTCCATATAAGGTTTTTCTAACTGAGAAAACCCGATGAGTCCAGCGTACCTGGATTACTAAATTTTTGTTGTTGTTTTGTTGCTGGGAACACTTATCTATAACATTATTTACTGGTAAAAAAGCTGCTTTCGAAGTGCAGGTGGTCATAAGCTGAATATTTGTTTAAACTGACAAATTTGAACAGTAAGATACCTTGTGCGATACGGCTCAGAAAACTATCGTGTTCTTTTTATTGTTATTCTTCTTGGTAACTAGGCCATCGGTATACAAACACTGATTTCTATGGTAAGTCAGGTTCTGCGTTTTGTGTTACCTCCCAAAGGTCACATTTTCTACATTTAAGCATGTTCTTTCGAAAGGCACCCGTTCCTGGAATTTCCCGTCTAAGAGGAACACCTTGAGTTTAACATTTTTCCTTTTTGTTTAATTGTTAGGTTTTAAGCATTTTATACCCTTCCACCGATACAAATGACACAATTTCACGGCAGCCAGTGAAGCTATGCAAGCAGAAATTAGAGCCACTTGGACTTAAATTTCATCCTTCGGAACGGAAACACAGTCTTCCCCGTGACTTGGCTTATAATCAGTTTTGGATGTATTTGGTGAGCTTCGTCTGTTTCTAAGGGAAACCTTACCTACTCGAGCATTGCTGAAGAATATGTGAAACCACGGATGGCTTATAATGCATATACAATCACCATTTTCCCCTCTTCACTAAAGGTGCTAGGACAATTTGTCCTAAAATGCAATAAAGTCATAAAGTATCGTTAAAATGTGACCTTTGGTTGAGCTACATGGTAGGCCAGACCCTTCTCGGAGGAGGTATTGCACAGATGATTCTAGTCAAAGCCATACTCACAATGTTAGTGACATCGGGAGAGGCTCCGTTCTGCAGCAGAAGGAGGACTATGTTCAAGTGGCCCATAAATGCAGCCACGTGTATTGGTGTGAGGCCCGACTGCGAAACAAAGCAAGAGCAGTTTTACTCCTCTGCACGGGCGTAGGGAAGGGGCTTCTTCATTTAAATGAAACATAAGTGAAAGTGAGGCATGACAGGAGAGAGAAAAAAGGAAGCAAAAAGGGAGAGAGAGAAGGAATGTTTCTTCACGACATGAAACATTTTTCTACCTCTGTTATAGCCTGGATTGAAGCCCCATATTTCACCAGGAGTTCCATGACTTTGATGCGATTTTTCTTGCAGGCAATGTGCAGTGGAGTAAAACCATTCTGTGCAAAAGACAGTCATGTTAGTTAAAAACATGCAGCTACACCTTCCACACAGCTCCATGCTGGCACGCTGGGAGCACAAGTGTTAGAGTACCAGAAGCAACTCTTCTTTAAGCACAACAGGTTATGAATTACGGACATCTCCCAGCAGTCTGAGGCAGAACAAAGCAGCGCCGCTGCTTTCTTCTCAGGCAATGGCGAGAAACCAAACTTCCACCTCCAAAACCCAAATACAGACATGCCCGTTCTGACTTCCACGTGTATGCGTGCGCGCATGTCTGCATGTGGTTCCGAAGGTTGCACACATGTATATGTAAGGATGACTTAAAGTGGTTCCCAAGATCGCCTAACACAAGGAAAATATAAGAAATGATAGCGATCACTTTGAAATCAGTTAGTGTTTTTGAAATGTATAAAGCATATTCTGTACCTCTCTAGGAAAAGAACAGAGTTCTTCTTCCAGATTCCACCTTGTTTTGTCTTTTTAGAATTTCTTGTAATCTAAGCATCTATGTCTATTTATTTTTATATTTATGCATCAATCTGCAGTATGCTGTATTCGTGTCTGTGTGCGCATTCTGTGAGGTGTCTTAAGTAAATAATCACTACTTCAGCCGTGGTTTCGCGATACGACGTGTTCACTCTTGAAGTATTTGCACACACACACACCCCCCCTTCCTTTATTCCTGCCCTGCTGAGTCGTAAAGCATTGTAAGCAAGGTATCGGCCCTCATCTGGATTAAAATTAAATGGGGCAGGGACAGGAATGAAAGGCGGGTGGGGAAGGGAACGTCTTAAATGGAGATTGCCACCTAGTATTTTGTACTGTGAGACAAGAGTTTTAGTGTGGTGCTTACCATCAGCACGTATTCTTTTCTCAGGAAATGCTTATTCAGTAAGATTGGGGCCCAAATCAAAGCATGTCTTCATACTCTATACTGTAATACATGCTTCGACTTCAAGCTTTTTTTACGTACTATTATAGTTAATGCAGGCTAAGTGTGTGCCTAAAGCTAAGCAAACACATTATTCACTGTAGGTGAACATTTTAGTGCAAAGCACAGGTAACATTTTTAGATAATGTTGAAAAATTGCTCTATTTTCTAATGGAAAGGATCAGTATTGCTAAACAATCAACTAGCAGTAAACAGAACTTATCAGTGAAATCTTAGCTCATGGAAAGAGGCATGTGACAGATTATTCTACAGTCAGCTTCTGTTAAGGGAAATGTTAATTACTAGTTGATCTGAAGGTGCTTTAAAGCATATACAAATTGAAAAAGCTAAGAACCCATAGAGTGCTTGTATCCCCAAATCGTTTTGCAAACATTAACAATTGCTGTTTTTAAATCTCGCTGAAAATGAGTTATTTCTAAAACGTATTCCATCACAGGACTCTGCTAGTTGATCTGAAGGTGCTTTAAAGCATATACAAATTGAAAAAGCTAAGAACCCATAGAGTGCTTGTATCCCCAAATCGTTTTGCAAACATTAACAATTGCTGTTTTTAAATCTTGAAGAAAATGAGTTATTTCTAAAACGTATTCCACAGGACTCTGAATGAGTTATTTCTAAAACGTATTCCATCACAGGACTCTGCTGAATATTATTACTACTATTAGCCCTTTCCAATTTCTAAAGAAGGACTCAAAACCATTAGAGATTTTACCTCCCGCTCAACATCGCTCAATATATTTCACAGGGAGTTTTACTGTTTCAGAAGTTTCCATATTTTCACTTAATTTTACTGCCTGAGTTGATTTAATTTTGCTGCTTCTATTTAAGCGAGGAACAGTTTGATGGGGGAGAGGAGAAGGCAGAAAAAACGTGCCACTAACAGAAATTACGAGCATCATTTAATGTTTTAAATACTATAAACAAGCCAGAGGCGACAAGTCCCTGATGGGAGAGGAAACAAGAGAGGGGGAAAAAAAACCAGTCTGGAGGGGAGAGAGCAGAGAGGCAGAGGCCTGAGGGTGTTCTCCTTTCATTTCAGATGCTTCTCTGGGAGGGAGGGAGGGCAGGAACAGAAGGTGTATTTCTGGTCATGGAAGGAAAGAAAGAAGATGTGGGGGCTAGCATATAATGTGTATGTGTGGGTAGCTGAGGAAAGTACAGCTACAGCAAAGTACAATCAGAAGACTGGCGAGAAAAACAAGAAAGGATGAAAACAGCATCAAAAAAGATCAACCAAGTGAACATGATACCGGGAAAGACAAAACAAGGAAAGCGTAAGAAGGGGAAGCAAGAGGGGTTACGGGATTTGCGGGTATAGAGAGGCCAAGAAAAATGAGAGGGCAGAAGAAAACTGCGTCAATAAAAAGTCAGTTCCAAGGAAGTAAGGGATAGGGGGAGCCTTCACGGAGAAACTCGGGGTCGTATTAAAGGCAAGAAGCTGGGGAAGACATCAGTGGCCTGCGGTGGAAGTTCTCTGGAGGGACTGAATGCAGCAGGCAATGGCAGACTTCTGGCCATGCAGAAGCATCTCAAGTGTTCACGGTCTCTTTCTTTCCCCCGCTGAGTATAATATGTTGGTATTTTACCTTCCATCCAGCTAACAGTTCATGGGGACGCTTCCTATTAGAGAAAATTGGAATCTCGTCTGGGTTTGGATAGATGAAAGACTCTTGAAAGCTTTATATGTTCCCGAGGCCAAATGTGATGTTTTTCTCTCAGTTAGGGGATAATGGGCTGACCAGCGAGTGAAAGGAATCATACCTGTTTTCCTGTAAGCATCAGAAGAACTGTTTTTTGAAAAGGAAGAGGAGTGGCACCTAATAGAGGGGAACGTCATAATTTGATAAATGCAGAAATATTAGCTTTTTAATATACTTTCTCCATGCCAATTAACTTACTGATTCAGTTGAAAGCTTAGAAATTGTGTATCGTATCACATCGTATGGAAAACTGAACTATTAATTCAGTAAAATACCAGTGCATACGTTAGCATCAGCTAGAAATGGCTCTGATTTCGGGAACTCTGCAGAGCTTCCAGACCTGATACTACAGCCACTTGCCACGGGACGTGGCCCACGACTAGGCCTACTGATAGGAGATACAATACCGGTAACCCGCAGGCGTGACAACCCCTGTCGTTACTGCAACTGTTTAAGGTTGGTGGAGTTTGTTGACATTTTCACTTGGCTTTAGTGGTAAGAGCTACTCATCTGCCCTGGATAGCTTTGTTACACGACACGGGTGGGACAGGTTTACCAGGGCGCGAGCATTGGGATTTGCTCTCTTGTCCAGAAGGAGTTTGGTGACACGATAGTGGCCGCAGTGCGCAGCCACGTGGAGGGCGGTCAGGTAATCCAGCGTGACATCATCCACGGGGGCTTTGTGCTGCAGTAGGTGTTTGACGCATTCCACGTGGTCCCCCTGGGCCGCCATGTGAAGTGGAGAGAGGCCATTCTGTGGCAAAAGGAAACAGAACAGTTACTCCCAGTAACCCTCACTTAGATCGTGGCACGTATTAGAAGGATGCCGTCATGAGTTTGCGGAGTACCCCCGTCACTGAAAGAGAGCCGCATCTGAGCTACGGACCGGAAGAAAAAACGAAAAAAGCTACAGCCACCCCTCCCCTTCCAGCAAATATAGGCAAATTTAGAGGAACATCTTATAATTAACTAAAATCAGAATTTATTAAAGCAAAAGAATCTAAGGGTTTTGCCTCATGATTTAATAAAACATATCTTGACCTTAAAAGACAGTTCCGGGGATACGCACTAAGACATAGGTTGTATGTTAGTTAGAGGAAAAGCACCTACTTACCCATCAGCGTATTTATTAAGGAACCTATCTTTTTTTCTTCAAGTGTTTAATGAAAAAACAAATCATATTGGCAAACCTGACCCCCGAGCTTCTGGGAAATGACACTTTCAACCACCACCGTGGTTGGACCTTTTGTTCAAACCATAACACTTGAAGGGCAGTGGAAGCAGGAGTTTTAGAGCCCTGTCTGGCTTTAATAGATCTTTTTGTAAATACTGAAGTCCATGGAAGGTAGACAATTAAGAGCAGAGAGAGAATTGTTGCTATTAACATGTATAACAAGTTGTTTTCAGAAGAAAATAGTTTTAATATTTACGTATTTGTCTGTCTCCAGTTTGGAACCACCTGCTTCGGTTGGAAGTTAGAAGAGGAAGTTGCTCTTTAATCTAATTTCATTTTACATGCAATAAGGTACTGAAAAAGCACTGCGTGTTTAAAG
Organism: Aptenodytes forsteri; assembly: GCF_000699145.1. Lineage (NCBI taxonomy): Eukaryota > Metazoa > Chordata > Aves > Sphenisciformes > Spheniscidae > Aptenodytes > Aptenodytes forsteri. The sequence goes on along the minus strand of NW_008795677.1, from coordinate 535,884 downwards.
ATAGACTATAACATATAGACTTGAACAGGTAACTGACTTGGTGCGATCAAACTGACTGTTTATTTGTCACCTGGAAGGAGGGAATTATTCGCTGGACAGTTCTGCTCTGCTCAATCCTCAGCACAGTGGGGAGGTCCAGATGCTGCCACAGCAACGCCGATATTTTGTCCTGACTGGCAACATCTGCCTTGGAACGGCAACATCTGGGAATCCTGCCTGAAGTGTGCACAGTGTATGTGGCAGGGTCTGTTCTTCTGAGCCTTTCTACCTCTTAGTGAAGTGAGGGTGCTGACACACGAGGTTCACCCAACCACCTTCTCCCACCAAAAGGAATCGGGGAAACTATAAGGAATCTTTCCCCCCCCAATTCCCATCTCCCTGTGGATCCCTCCTGCATAAACAGATGACCTGGACTACTTGGTGCTATCAAGGATGCACAGCTTGAGCACATCCTTATTTGATGTAGTTGATATGCTTGCAACCCAGCGATAAAACCTCCTGAAGACTATCAAGAGAAAATCTTGAGTCTCCAACAAGGATAACTATGGGTCAGAATACACTAATTGCCCTCGTTTTGAGCCATGTTTGCGGGAGCGGGGCCCAGTAAACAGTGCAATGGTCTGAAACTGGTATTTAAATTGTTCGTCCCTCCTGATCTTCCAGGGGACCTTAAGCATATCATTGCAATACTCTATCCCACTGTTTTCCAACTAATCATACCAGCTACCTTTGTCAGGCGCTCTGAAATTTACTGATGTGAAGTGCTGCTCAGAGGGGTTTGCTACTGTACTACAAGTATCTTTCTCAGTAGTTTGACCAACGGGACAGCATTTGTTCGAAATGCATTAATCTTCGATGGGCGCTTTTCAGAAATCAGTAAGAACACACTGAAATCATTTTCCACGTCTGAAATAGTCCGTGAAAACAATTCGGAGAAACTGCAAGTCACAGGTCCTAGTTAGCTTATACGAGGGATCGGAAAATATATACCAGGAATCGTCTCTCAGGAGTGACTGACCCAGCTTTCCCGTCTCTGTGTCCTACCGTCTTAGGAAGCAACAAAAGTGAAGTGCTTGCAGTAGCACTGCCTATCATGTGTTCAGTCTGGTATTACAGAGAGAGGCACAGAAGTGTATACCGTTTCATATATTTGGAAAGGATAGTCCCTAATTATGTAAGAAAACCTTATTTTGGATCATTCTACCTATTAATACATTTCCTTTGGGAGAACAGAAATGTTCCTGTCTTCTTCCTTGTCCTTTCAGTGACATTGAAAATTCTGTGGAAAGTTACATAGAGCTGTTAACAGATTCTAATAAGACACACACCTTGGTCCGTGCAAGCAGTGGGGCACCTCGTTCCAGGAGCAGCTCCACAACTTGGTCATGTCCACTTCTTGCAGCACAGTGGAGCGGGGTGAGTCCATCCTTAAAGTCAAAGGAGGGAAAACAAATGAGCACGTCCCCACTGTCCGTCCTGGCACTCTGAGGAACACCCTTCCAGGAATGCAGCCCCACAAGCGTGTGAAAAAGCTCCTTTTTTTTTTGACTCCTAACTGAAGGTGGCTCCACAACATGAAGCTTCATCCCTGTTCTTCCTTGCACCAGTAAAGGACACCCTAAGGTTACCGTTTCAGAGAGGAAGCCCACTGCGTGTTGAAATCTCTTATCAAAGAGGATAATGTGAGCATGCATTGCCTCCTCCCCTCCTTCTTCTCTGCACGGCTTTGAGATTGTATTGCCTCTCCCTGGATAATGTGTGCTGGGCCAAGGATGCTCCATTAATCAGCTCTTGTTCTTTGGATTGCTTTTGACGCGGGAATGAAACAAGAAATGTTCATACTAGAAAATTTACTCTAGAATTTATTTGTTTTTTTTTTAAACAGGCAGCTGGAGAAAGAAGATTTTAAAACAGAGAAAAAGAGAAAGAAAGAAAGAAACAGAACAAAGCCTTTCATTTCTGAGAGCGAGCAGTGAACAAAGAGCTACCAATTCTTTGCTAAAATTGCTGTGAGACCACCAACTCCGCAATATTTTTTCCGTTGCAGAACACCACCCTATGCCAAAAGACTTGCTCAGGCTCCTCAGTAATGATGACAGCAGTGGTAGCAAAAGACGTGTCAATGAAACATTTAGACAGGAGAATGCATTCTAGGTAATTCTACTACCGTTTGGACTTTATGCAGAAAAATACAGGAGATACGAGGCAAGAAAAATGGTTGCAAAAGAATTTTAGTGCTGAATGACAGAAAATAGAAAATGCGTAAGATACAGAAACCCAAGTTTTCATCTCATTAGACCTCGATATTGCTCAAGCATGCGCTTGGCGAAGTCATCAATACTCGTTCAACAGAGATAGGTTTATAAAGGCGAAATGGTAATAGTTTTTAATCACAAGAAAAGCCTTCTCCCTTTGCGACACACTGCTCACCTTAGATGAGGTAGATGCTATTATTCTAGGATGCTTTCTCAAGAATCCAGTAACAGCATGATTAAAAGATGAATATACTGGTCTGAGATAGATTTATTACTTAGAGGTTAAAAAAGTCGCAAAAATGCAAAAACACGGCCTTAAGTATGAGTTAGTGGCCCTGCTTCATAGGCAGATACACTCTTTGCCCTGCTGGAATTTGGAGGAAGCCTACGTCGCTATATTTTTACTTCTACTACTAACATTTTAAAATTAAAAGCAGCTCTAGACTGCACAGTGCCGTTGCAATCGCGACATCATTTTGGCTGTGCAAACATAGCCCTGTAATACTCGACAAAAGGTAGTTCCAAGAAGTAGATCCTTCCCCCATCCTCAGTTTCAAAAGCACAGAGCACCTTTCTCAGTCAGCAGTGCAACGCAGCTCCACTGCGGTGAGGAACTGAAGTCTGCAGGGAGGACTTTTTCTCCCTTACTTATCTACTGTTTCCAGAGATCTTTCAGAAACACGTGAAGGGGTTAGGTGTGCCTTGACACTCACGATCTCAGAGGCATCACTAAATCCCATGGAAGCTTTGCAGTGAAATTCAACAGATGCAAGATCAAACCCGCAAACAGAATTCGAGGCTGTTCAGCACCTGGCAGATTGGGTCAATGTAAAGGAATTGGGTTTAACTAGCTTATCTGGGGTTTTTTTCTGCGCTGAAACTTCAGAGTCCCCTAAATCAAGTCTTCATATGCACAACTGAGGCATATTTTCATCTCGCTGCCAGAGGGATTCATACACATAATTCCCATTAGCGTTACTAAGGTGAGAATATATCCTAAACGTAGTTCTAGGAAAGGTATTTATTTGGTAGTTCTTTCCAGTTTCTGGCCTTTCGTGCTCTACATTTTTAATCAATGTGGGAGGTTCACTTTCCCTATCTGCATAGTGACTTTGATGTTATTCTATTCAATAGAACAGCAAAAGAAAGGTAGAATTGTGTGAACCCTTGAAAAAAACAGGACAAATCTCCAGAGGGAGAAAAAAGAAGAAAAATACAAGCTAAGCAACCCATCAACTCCACAAGAAAGTCTACCTAAAACAAAAATAAGAACTAAATCATTAAAAAGCACGATTTCTCCTCTGCTCTTATCTATAATTCCCTCTAAAAGTAGAGATAAAAATTTGCTGCCTATCCTATTCTATCCTGCCACGGCTTTGATAAGTGCCTCATCATTTACTCTCTGTGCACTTTCCAGTAAGTGAATGAAGCAATATGCTTTGCAGCCTTCCCATATAACCCTCTTCTCTTCCCTCTTTCTGCCCTGGGGAAAAAAGCATGTATATTTTAAAATGATTGTATTTTTAATACTTTAGATTCTATTTTTGCTCACGTTTTCTTCCAAGATGAGGGAAACTGCAAAGGGAGAGCTGTTGTAGTAGAAGAATTAGTACACAATACAATGAGGACAAACTGACATTAGCCAACATCAAGAGACACACTGGTGTACCAAATTAGTCCTCTGTTGCACCATTGTCTATTTGCAGTGAACCTCAGTGCTCTGAAATCCATTGCAGGGGTTTGCCTCCGTACTTTTTTAATCATTCCACTGCTAATTGGTACACCACGTGAATTGAAGACGACATGCTGACCAAAATATCCATTTGACAGGACATACAACACTGGGTCGAAGAGACACAGACTTTGGAGCACAGATAATGGATATCCCATAAACACAAAGGCCGCCATGCCGGGAGACAAGAAGGCCAGCAATTTTCTATTTTAAGAAGTCCAGTATTTATCTCCTCATCCCAAACAGTACATAATGGAGAGTCAAATGTTTTCATCGTCCAAGTGACATCCTGCAGCTGGTGTTCTGTTGTTCCCGTATGTGGCACGCTCCTAGCTCACGCTTTGCAATGTAACCAACAGCTGGGTCACTGTCAGAAATGACACTACAATCCTCTCTGTACCTATGGAAGCCATGCAATTCCATCACTCCTAATTTCCTCTTAAATGGCTCTCAAAATAGAACATAAACTTTCGCCTTTCTTTCTTGAAAATCCATCGCTGGTCATTTTTTAACCTGCAAAATTAATTCTGAATTCTCTGCATGACTCCTAACTGCAGGGCTCAGGAAGATAAATTATTGGGTCATTTCACAGTGATTAAAATGCTTTACTTCAGCTTACCAGAGAGACCGAGAGAAAAAGAAGCCGTGCTTACGAGAGATTCTTAACGGGAAATGATATGGGCAGCATCTTAACAGAAGGACAGTTGCGCACATTCAGTGCTCATTCGAACGAAGACTGACGATGGCACATGAGCATCAAAGGCCAAACTATCAAAGAATTCTTCTAAACTGCAGCTGCATATTCTCAGTTTCATAAGGGTGAAATAAAATTTTAGTATTCTGTATGTTAGACGTGCAAAATTGTCTAAATTTTCTCGGCAAATAAAGGCCTTTTCATTTGTTCATTTGCCATTACTGCTAAACCTCATCCCTTTAAAAATGAACAAGGCAAGTCTCCCTCTCGCTCTAAGCTCTCAGAGTCCTGGCATAATTAAACACGCTCTAAAGTATTCCTCCGGGTCTGCCATTCAAAGAACAAATTTTAAAAATACAGCAAAAAATATACCATGCGTTTGCTTGAGTAATAAGGTATTAACTTAAATAATTCTAAATAACAGTCACTATCTATATAGCTTGCTTAGCTAATCTGTACAATGTCCCTTCCCGCTCCCTTGTAAACATTATATGAATCCACTACATTTTTTATAGCAAATATCTGCATTGTGATTAGATGTTTTTGATCTGACATTGCTTTAGGAATGGCAAAAACCGCCACGGAATTATTAGCGCTCTGTGCACGCGTGAAGACTAGGAGAAAACGTCACAGCAGCATCACTGCAGGAAGAAGACACTGTAAACATAGCACAGGGCCAAGACAAGGTTAGGATCCTGCTGCAATGGCTTCAAGGTAGGAAACCCACTACCAGGTGGAAATAGCAGAGCGCCGTGCCTCTTTCGTCAGGATGCACATATACAAAAGGAGACATTATTACAAATAAAACTCAGTAGGTTCCCAGAACGAGTGTTAAGGGGTGTCTGAAGCACACTGACCACAAAAAACCCAACGCAAACCAAACCAAACCAAACAAAAAAAATCAAAGTTCCACCCTCCCAGCTTCCTTCCTTTTCTTTTCCCATTGGTATCATCCATCTCTGTGACCGACCTTCCACTTCTTTCACCTCCAGCTGAGCCTCCTTTCTTTCCTGTGGCCCTTCTCCAACCCAAATGGCATACCAGACTTTCTCCCCACCATTATCACGTCTACTCCCCTCCTCTGCTCCAGCTGCCCCGCTCCAGGCACACAACATGTTTACTTTCCCACACGGTAAGCTTTCCATTCCAAGACTAGATGGCTCTGTTTCATTCCAGGGATTTTTTTCAACTGTAAATACTCTGGACAAGAGCCTGCAAGAGGAGTCTAAAGAAAAGTCCCAGAGCAAGAAAAAATTAATTTCGATGTTGGCAAGATTCAATAGGAAGAACACAAGATGTGTGACAACTTCAGCATCTGAGACAGGTGAACGTGTTCCTCCCCACCTTCTAAGGGTGTTTGCACAGTCCCACAAAAATAGAAATACCAGTCAGGTGACAAAGGCCTGTGAATAACACTCTATTTTAAAAGTAAAAAAGCATACAAAAACTAAAATAAAGCCTCACATTCTTGTTCTTTTTTTTCCTATACAATTTATATAGAGATGATAAACATAGCATATTGCAAAAACTGCATTCATAAAGAATACTCCTAAACCCCTTTAATAGTCAGTAGCATTTCAATAGCCCACATATCCTTACTGTTACTATTCCATTATATCAGAATACTTTTTTTTTTTAATAGAAATCTATATATTTTGGGCGTGCTGAAATTGCTCTGCTTTTAAATGCTTAAAATAATTCTCCCTGTAATAATCCTTACTACGTTTCAGGAAGGCTGCAAATGCTTTCCTTCTCTCAAAGTGAGAACTGATAATTGCCATGTTACTCTTGACCACATGACATCGATTTAATCCTAAATTGAACTTTCCGCCACCTTTTAGAGAACAAGTTTCCGCACGCTGATTGCTAGCCACAGTCTGCACAATTGCTTCTGAAACCCAGCTCCACTGGTCTACCATCGGAAGTTGTACAGGCCAGAAGTTTAGCTAAATTTTAAAATTTTAAACAAACATACGTCATCGAAGTTCTTATTCAGGTAAACCTGTAGAGAATATAGGTTTGACTAAGATTTTAAATATGAAATGTTTTAGCGTAAGAAATTTTACCCGTTAATTACTTAGCAAACGGAACTCCAGATGAGGCCCATATGTAAACAGAAGTAGCACAAACGTAGATATAACAGACAGTACTAACCAAAGTATCCTATTAATATCATTGGGAATGGAGTTTACATTTTTGCTTTAGATACAATCTAAAAGAGAAGTGAAATTCCACGTTTTAAAAACTTACTTAGTAGTTCGTTGAGAAAAATCATTAAAACTTGCCAAAAAAATTTAAGTAAAATATTATTTTAAAATACCTAAGTGCAGCAAGCAGATTTACTAGCACTTCTACATCTTTATACTCTAGTGAGAAACTCCATAAAATTTCAGCAAGTACATTATGAAATGTATAGAAAATAAAAACATGTAATTCCTGCAGGAAGCGGGGCTTTCCTCTGACATGCAACATTAACTATGGAACAGTAGGACACATGCATAATTTACTCCCTTTGAAGAACGTACATTTTAATTTTTTTCTTTTTAGACAATACAGGGGCTCCTAATGGATCATTCCAGTGGAACATTTTCAAACATAAAAAGATTTCACAGATTAACTCTGCAAAATTAAAGTACTGAGGCTCATCTGAAATCTGTTAAAATAAGTTTTTGCTCCTTAATTTATGCATCATCAGATGTCATGTAATAAAGCAAGTTAAAAATAAAACTGAATGAAAGCCATGAGTCCTTTTTTAACCCAAGAGCTTATTTGGATGCGGTATGGAGACCAAGAAGAAAAGCCCAAGATATCGGGCAATGAAATATCCTAGTACATTTAATTCCACTGTTTTTCAGTGAATCTGACCTGCTGGAAGAACGCAGGTGTTCCTCAGAAGAAACGAAAAGGCGAGTATGGCAAGGCAAGCACGTTAGTACCGGGGTGGAGGAGGCAGAAGTCTGTCCTTTAAAGTACCCAACACACGTATGCACGGCATGCAACGCACAACCTACCTCTTCAACACCCTACGTACTCACGGCCACCGCAAAGCACACAAGGCATGCGGACAAAGCAAAGGGAAAAGAAAAAGACACCGAGATGCTATAAACAGCTGGCACGAAGACAAGACCACGCCACAGAGAGACTGACAGCAAAACCAAAGCTCTGGAATCTTCCCCACTGTGAAGTACAGGCAGCCGACCGCCACCGTGTGCCTTTGAGCAGGGAGAAGGCAGAAGATGAGAGCAAAAGGAAGCTGCTGAGCCTGTGCAAACTGGGATACGTGTGCTTTAGGACACCTTTACGGGTTTTCACCGATATCTTTGTGCTGACAGCTTCTGAGCTAATGTAGCAGCTGACAAAGGGCAGGAAGCCAAGACGATGAGAAGAGTCTAAAATTAGCACCTTCCACCTACGTTGGGCAAAGTCCTGTTCTTTCAGTTTCATTCACAACTGCACATCAATCTTTGCGGGTGAGCGGGGAAGGGAACACACCTTGACCTCTTAAAATCCAAGACGTCCTTTACGATCATCTGGGCCAACTTGTCTAAAACGAGTATCTAAATACTGTACAGGAAATAGCTGAATTCAATACTGTCATTCCACAGGCCAAACGGACCATTTCTGTGTGACTGCTGCGCTTATGAGTATGTGGAATATCCTGACTGCAGCGTATTATTACCATTTCATGCCTCTTTACCGTGAGATTTTAGGCACTTGTTGTGGAAAATTTGACTGGGGATGATTTACTGCACACCTTTATGAGAGGCAGCATTTTCCATCATCAGTAGTTTAAAAAAAAAAAAAGGAGAGCAAGAAAGACATCATTTCATAAATAATCAGAAATCAAAATCATAATCACGTACAGAGTTACACGATAATCACGATTGTCTTCCTAGCTTACGAAGCAACAAATGGTTGATGTAATTAATATCAAAGTAACTGCAGAGGTTGAATCAACCACAAGGGCAGTTGGCTGCAATATCCTCTACCTTCCTCTACCTGCCTACCTTACTAAACACAAACTCTTGCGTCCAGCTCCCAACTCTGTGTTCTAAAACGTCCTCTGTTACTTGGAGATACAATTTTGCAGATCAGCGTGCAAGAACCAGCAGCTTTCAAGAATGAGTCCTGTGCAGTTCAGCTCGCATAAACGACCACGTTTTCCTAGGTGACTCCAAAATCCCATTTGAAAGAATTAACCCTGCCCACGTGAATTGATGGGGTTTTCTTTTGTCCTGAATGACTGCAAAATCACCCACAAATAAAGAGCACAGTATTGGTGCGGCATTTCAGCAGGACAACTGGGAGGAGGAAGCCAGTGAGAGTCACCTCATTCTCTGAGGTTAGTCTGGGGAAGAGGCGAGCAGCTGCTGGCACAGAGTAGGTTACTTGGTCCCAGCAATGACTCTTCACTAAAAAGCGACCGCCAGCCCACTTACAGCAGTTTTTGTGAGGCGTACCGTGACTGGCACCGACACTTAGGAGTCAGGGGACTGAAAGGCTTCGCTGAGTCCAGACCCTCCACTTCCCATTGCTGTGCAGCACGCATGTTCTTGTGTCAACGTGAAGCTGGACCAACTAACAGGCTTATTTCCTCAAAAAGATCGGTTTCATCAGCTTTTTCTCCTATGATGTAGGTAGATTATACAGGAGACTAAAGGACATAGTATTTCTGCCTCCTGCTATCACCAATACCTGCCATTCTTTAGTCTGATACCATAGAAAACAGTCTACATAAAACAAATAATCTGAAAACTAAAGGTAGGATTCTGAATTAAAAAAAAATTCTTTATAAATTATTCTTGGAGTCACAATTTCAATTTGGTCCAAGTTTCAAAAAGAGTACCCTTGTGAGGAGGCAATGTTTAACATTTTTGGAGCTGTGTCCAGATTTTTTTTTTTTTTTTTTTTTTTTTGAGTAATTTATAACAGCCGCATCTAATGTCTCACTTTAGGAACAGAGAACAAGACACGATTACTGAAGCTGAATTCCTAGCTACGAATCTCGGTGTTCCCAGTCTCCGGCTTAAAAAAAATAACAAAACCGAAAACAAGCAAGCAAAAAATCCCAATCCATTCCCAAGAAGGGACAACATCATATTCGGGGAATAGAAAGACTCACCCTGGTTTTGGCATCGATCTGCCCTCCGCGATCCAACAAGAGCTTCACCATGTTTGTGTTTCCCCTTTTGGAAGCCACATGCAGTGGGGTGATTCCATTCTACACCATGAAAAGAACAAACAATGAGCATGATGGATTTGAAGGTGTAAAATGGTGTTCGGATCACAAAAAAAATGAGACCATCACATTGTAGAGAATAAACAGAAATGTACTTGAGCATCAGAGCTAGGCACACACCGTATAAGCTAGAGTTAGTAATTCCTTTCTAAGCAAGAATCTTTATTCACTGTTCGGGGTTTTTTAATAAACGAAGAAGCGCATCTGCCAAAGCAGCAAACGTCACAGTCCCAGAGCCGGACAAATAAACAAACACGTATCAGAGTCCCAATGAGTCAATATTCACAAAACACTGATGCATTTAAATCACTGCAACGTACACAGAGTACACAAATGCGCGACTCCTACACAAAGGAACCTTCTTAGTGTAACGCCAATAGCGTAAAGGAGTAGGTCCTGTTTAGGCTGAAACGCTTTGGGTGAGGGAAGAGGTAATATTAGCGGCTACTCCAGACTGGCAACAGGAGGAAGTCAGTCTGAAAGGCAGAACCCTAAAGTAATTCAAAGCGTGTCCGGCAAAATTAAGCAGAAAACTTGTGATCCGGTAGCTACGTTGAGGTACAGATTACCAGCGGTTTTCATGGCACCAGATGCCGTGCTTCAAACTACGTAACGTACAACAGCAAAGAGACTATAGTATGTAGCTCTGCAGTTGTTTACCATAAAAGAGTAGTCATGATTAACTAGTACTTTTATTGTCGCATTTATAGAATGGCAATATACCTTACCTTATTTTTTCCAAGTACGTTTGTATGTGAAAATACCAAATTAAAGTAGCAGAGTAAATACCGACTACTGAAAAAGCCAATAAATCCTACATGTATTTCTGGAGTATGTCTAACTGACAGGAAAGCTGAAGTGAGGTGACACATTATGAGAATATCAGCTTTCTGGAGCTAGTCGAAGGAGCCTGCTTCCTTCAGCCGGGAATACCGGTCGCTGCTCAACTCCCAAGGACTCTGGTGCCTTGCACGGAGGCAACCTTTAAGAATTACCGCGACAAAAGACATCTTTGAACACAACAGAATTTCAGCATTACTTTGCTCCTCACTTGCTCCTGACTAAGAATTAGACAGACTCCCACTTTCGCAGGCCGTTGCAACTAAGAAGAGAAAGAAATTCCTCCGTACCCTTGCTGTGAAATCGACTGCAGCTCCTCGGTTTAGCAGAAGCGTTGCCACATTGACATTTCCATAGTGCGCGGCTATGTGCAAAGGTGTAAAGCCACTCTACAAAGGGAAACAGCCCTTATTATAGAAATCATTTTATACAAGGTAATCAACTTAACTAGAACTTGATTTTAAAAGCTGCTGGCAAACAAATGCATCGTGTCGATTTTATCCAGATCATCTATAATACAGCACAGTCTTTCAGGCAGAGAGTGCCGTTTTCATATGAGAGGTTATCGGAAGTGCTTTGTTCTTTCACTCTCCAATTCCGTGTTCTGAATCAGTGGCCAATAAGAAGAGCAGCTTTCCTCATAGAAAATATTAATATATTAGCCATTCTTAAAGAAAATAAAGGAAGTTTCCTTCTTACAATTCAGAAGCAACATGGGTCTTTTGGGCTGCATCTGTTTACTGGCTTTGGATGAATGACCACAAAAGTTGTTGGACTCTTATTTTACTGCTTTTAGAATAAATATTGACAGCATGTTTCAATACTTGGGGGGTTGGACTAGATGATCTTTAGAGGTCCCTTCCAACCCAAACTATTCTATGATTCTACGTTTCCTTCTTTTTTTTTTCCTTTTTTTTTTTTTTTTGAAAAAGCAGTGGTTATTCAATACGTAACCCACGAATTTGGTGTACATGAGAAATTACTTAGTAGCATAGTACAAGAATCATAATTATTTATATTTATATACAATTTGGATCTCAAAGGATCTGAAGAAACTTCGATACATCAGAAAAATCACAATTTACTTATTGCCTCTTGAACACTAGAAGGTGAAACCTGCTCCAGCTACGAGATGTAGAACTGCTTGACAACAACATAAAAAAGATTAATTCTTTGGAAAGTAGGACACAGAGCAAGCTTTTAGTCTCACAAGTAATTCAGGTAGAAAGGACCTTGCTTTTGAGGTTTCCCTGAAGAGCTTTACACTGATTTGATCAGGCCTTACAGTTAGTTATGGAAAGAGAGAATACTTTTGGCTTCTAGACTACACCGTATTTTCGACTAGGTTTCATTTCTTTCAGTGTACAAATCATCGTTTTAGACTACTCATGGAATATTGAAACGTAGGCAGATGTTGCACTCTGAAATCAACTTTACTCCCAAAAGATAAAGCAGCCGGCCCACTATTTTACCCTAATTCCATTTACTTCCTCGCCAGCCCACAGGTGATCCTGGTGAAAGTACAGTCACACACTCATTAAATTCACGGTCGTCTTGCCGTGATAAACGACCAGGGAAATGTCTGCTGAGGGTATTAGGCGCACAACTACGACACTGCGTTAAGCTGTAGACTGAGTGCATATTGCGTTAACAACTACCTTCTCGCGGACACACGTTTGCCGGGTGACAAACGAGAGGTAAGCCCCTTCACGTTTACCACGGTGAAGGACGTGCCCGTGGGCAGCTGCCAGAGAGAAGCTGTCACCCTTTCCATCCACATCGCCGGCCGCCTCAGGGCAACTTGCCCACGTGCGCGCACACCGGGTGTGACGCGCTTTCACACGGGTGCGTCCGCTCAAAATTCACCCCCCCCCATCTAACAGAGAAACTCCGTTATTTAAAAGCCGGCATTCAAATAATGACCGCATTCTCGGAAATAATTCTTTTTCCTAAACGTGACAATAATCTTCAGGGGAGAAACCACAGCTCTAGCCAATCAGACCCACGATTTTTAGTGGAAGTGCTTGGAGAGTTGGTATTTCCAGGATCTGTATGAGAAATGCAGTATTATCTGCTGCAGGTAAATTCTGATTATGTGCTACCCCTTAAGGACTTTTCGAAACTTTATTGAAAAGATCGTAATGAGAACAATGGTAAAAATAAGCAGATGCTCTGAACAAGTTTTTACCTTGGAGGATTTGATTATGTTTATTATTGTAAAAGAAGGAAAATGAATTTTACCATTATTCTGGCTGAGCCAGACACCTTAATTTGGTTACGCCAAGTGAGTGCATTTTCATAATTAGTGAAAAATCCCCCCCCCCCCATCTAACAGAGAAACTCCGTTATTTAAAAGCCGGCATTCAAATAATGACCGCATTCTCGGAAATAATTCTTTTTCCTAAACGTGACAATAATCTTCAGGGGAGAAACCACAGCTCTAGCCAATCAGACCCACGATTTTTAGTGGAAGTGCTTGGAGAGTTGGTATTTCCAGGATCTGTATGAGAAATGCAGTATTATCTGCTGCAGGTAAATTCTGATTATGTGCTACCCCTTAAGGACTTTTCGAAACTTTATTGAAAAGATTGTAATGAGAACAATGGTAAAAATAAGCAGATGCTCTGAACAAGTTTTTACCTTGGAGGATTTGATTATGTTTATTATTGTAAAAGAAGGAAAATGAATTTTACCATTATTCTGGCTGAGCCAGACACCTTAATTTGGTTACGCCAAGTGAGTGCATTTTCATAATTAGTGAAATTGAGCTAGAAAATCATCTTTATACTCTTGGCTCCATCACTCGCTTCAGACTTCTTTGAACTGATGTGAATTCTCAAAAGGTTACTTCAATAGTGACACAAAAAAAAAGAAATTCTAAGACAAAGGATGAATAAAAATAGGTTTGCTGAGTCACAAATTTCTGTGTATTAAAAAAGAGTCTTATCTTCCATTTTAGTGCTAAATAATAAAGAAATATTGCCACAGAGCAGAGAAAATAATTATAAGTAACAGAAAGAGTAATTAAAAATTTTTGATCTCGGTACCTCAGTCGTCCTATTCACCATCATCTGATGCAGCATGGTTTGGGAAAAAGAGGAACAATATTAAAGACTGGCCGCAAAACGAAGAACTATGTTGCTTTTTGAAATGAGTTATGCCGTTAATTATGGGAAAAGCCATTCAAGCATGCATTAACTTTAAATACAACCTACGTTCCCACGGGCAATAAACCAGTATCCTATTTAACAGGGAAGCAGTGATTCTGCTTCCACTCCAGTGCCTTCTGGTTTACAAATAACGAGAGAAAGCTGGTTACCAAAGAAACGGGAGGTATAACTAAAAAGCAGAAAAATGAGTAGTTTGTAATTACCGTGTAGCTAAACACTGCGAAAGGAGATATATTACTGGTGATACTGGTCAAGCAACTTGTCTGTCCCCAGAAAAACCTTTAACCGTTAAGACGAAGGGAGTAGAAGTTTGTTGCCCATCGGCACTCAGCCGCCTGACTACCCCGTTACCTCCGCGGCGGCATGATGTTACCTTGGACTGCACATCGGCATTATGGTCGTTCTGCAGTAAGAGCGCCGCTGATTTGGTGTCGTCTTTTCTAGCGGCGATGTGCAGAGCCGGTAATCTCACTTTCCCCTTGGTGTCATTTTCCAGGAGGATGGCCACCGCCTGGTTGTGTCCTTGCTGCAGTGCAACAGCTAGGGGAGTGAAACCGTCCTGGTAGAGGAGAAGACAAGATGCGCTCAGTAAGCTGAAGGACGTACAGCTTGGGTGATTTGCACAGCGCTGTTCACACACAGAAATCTGATAAGCACGTTACCAGGTGTTTTCTACCTCTGCACCACCGTCTCCAGTGAAATGACATCGGAGGCACAACATTTTAACCCAGATATGACTTCAAACACGTCGGAAGCACACTTTTTCCACTTCAAAGCAGTCTTTTTTTAAGTCAAGTACAAGCAAAGGATCATTCTACAGTATCTCTCTTAATTACTTCTCATCTTAAAATGGGCCACAAAGCATATTTTTAGCAATTATTTGGTAAGGATTAGTGAGCGCTGAACAAAGTAGATGTGACACATATAGAGGGAACCCGTTTCTGAGTATCTCGCGTCTCTGCGAAAAGAAAGCATATCTTCAGATGCATTTGCTGCTGTTTCCCATTCTAAGTTACACATGGACTATGACTGAAGAAAACCAGAACACGTTTAGGAATTTATTCTAACTTGAAGCAGGAAAACGTTAGATTATTTGCACTTTTTGGAAAAACAAAGTCAGAAAAATCTCTCTGCTTTTCATTCATAATTTTAGCTTTGTTTTAGAATTATTTTCAAATTGTCTTGCTCCTCCACACACGCCCCGGATTGCCAATGCTTTAAAACGTGTCACGGCATCGCAACTTCTTGCTGTCTCAGCTGAAGTACTGCCTGCTCCCATCTCTTTTATTCTGACTAGATAAAACTGTATCTAGCTCAAGTCTTGCATGCTGCCCAAGCACGTCTGTGCTGTAACCACATGCCAGATCGGAGGGCAGCTGAACCACGAGGAACAGAGCAGCTCTCTAACCGAGTCTGTGACCGGAGGCACGGTGAATAACAACGGAAGAAAAGGGAAGGGAATAAATCAAGGTCTTCTGTAGTCGGTCCTTCCGACTTAGACGAAGAGCTGACTATAGCCAGAAAGCGAGAAAACTGATTTAGATACCTTGTAAAAGGCATAGGAACGAGACGGAATTGATTTGGAATAGGAATACGGAAAGATGATAAAATAATAAAGGACAAGTTAGGAAGGAATGAGAGCTAACATATGCTGAAAGAAACATCTGAAGAATTGCCAAAGCAATTTTTCCCCTTAGTAATCTAATAACATTCACTCCCTTTTGCGTAGAACTGTGGGTAAGTGCATTGTAACAGCGATACTGCTATGGTTTCTTTCTGTAATAGAGATTAAATTCTGTTCAGTGAATTGAAAAAGGGTGAACAGCTGACGAAACAGCTGAACTGTAAAGATAATTCTGAGATTGGGGCTACATTAGGTGTTGAAATGGCTTAATGTATTTGCCTTTTGCCTCTGGGAACATGAGAACAAATCCTGGATTAGAGGCCCTGTGAAACTGAGCTCATCCTTACTCTCATTTTGTATATATACGTATACAAGCGTTAGAGGAAACGAAATATATCCAAAGGCAGTGCAAGTTTCCAAGCTTCAAAGACAAGATCATCCATTTGATTTGCACCACTTTATCTTCCATCCTTCTCTAAAAGGACACAACTCTGTCGGCATTCCCTCTCCTATTGCTTCTGGAAAGCATGGCTGACCGGAGCTCGGAGAAAGCATTTCATTTCCCCACCTCCCCACGTGCGGACAGCCAATCTCTGATGCCAAACAGAAGGTCCTTCTCCATGTGCTTCGGTGGCATCCTCAGTGCAGGCTGCCATCCCACCTTATTTAATGTACCATTTCTTCATTCCCCTCATGAGACTAACTCTGGAATGAAAGCGGACAGTGGCTCAGGCCATCCTTCAGTAACACTCGGATCACCGAAGCCATCACCACAGCCAAGACCTGAAACCAAAACTTACCTAGTTAAGCGGTAAGGGGGTAGACAGCCTTTGCTTTCCAAGCTACGAAAGTGAGAACTGACCTTTCTGATGGCAGAAGACACACTTGGACTCGGGTTCAGAGCGGGGGGCATTTGATGTGGTTTTTTTCCTCACCCCCCCCTTGCCTTTTTTAAAATAAATCAGGCTATACCGTGAGTTCCAGTGATGCCTGGACGTCTGCATTCAAGCAGAGGCCACGTGAATTATAACCATCTCGGCCTCACAGCTCCTGTAAACTAATGAATGACTTTCCATTGCACCAGATCGTCACAGCCAGTAAAAGTTACCGGGAGAAAGGCTGCAAGCGGGTGACCGCGGGCTGTAGCCGGGCCGGGCTCCTGGGGAAGCCACGGTTCCACTCGGCTCCTTCATGAAGAGTGTGTTTCTGCCACGTTGCCTGGCAATCACACGGGACTGCATATTTCAGAAAGCTGGCATGTAACGTGATCGCCATACATGCAGGCCACGAGAGGATTATTTTAGGAGCTGTCATCAAATGGTACAGTATCCATTGAAAGAAGGGACAGTAGAGCAGCTGTTAACACCAGCAGTTCGGTTTAAAGGGAAGGAGAGCGAGCGTAAATGCACCATCATTTCAAATGCATCCGTTTGTGAAGGCAATCCAGAATGGGTAAGTTTCTGTACAGACTAGGGAAAAGTAATAAACATGAGCAAAAGCTCTGACAGGAGAGGAACTTTCCTATTACTCCTTCACGTGGCTCGTCCATATCCGTAGATGGACGTCCATGCCCGCCCAAAGATGGCACTCCTAGATGCTTGAGTTTTCATGGGCTTTGTCGGAGACGTAAATCTGTTCAAATGAAATGTTGTACCTCTCCGCTTAGCCTACGATCGCTCTACTATTCACTCCATTCCCCTGCCAATACCACCTTGGCCTCCTCTAATTTCTACAGCCCTAGGGACCTCTCCTCAAAGCCTCGTTCGTTTTTCAGAAAATTCTCCAGGAAGCTGATAGGAGAAATGGGCACAAACTGAAGGAGAAAATCCTGGGCTCACTGAAGTCAGCGGAAGTTTTGCTGTCAGCTGAATCAGGCTGGATTTCGTCCCTTGACTTTTCACCACTTCCAGAACAGTTCACCCTTGCCTTCTGCGCGTGTAGAAAAAAAGGGTAAGATTCATAAATACAACTCGGTGAAATGAAAGCGTGAAAGTTCTCAAAATACTCCGTCTGAGAAACCTGCTGACGTTAAGCGATCTGAATATAAAGGCAAAGTTAAATAAGAGCGTGTGTAAAAAAAGAACAATATACCTCACCTCAGTAGCTGTGCTTTGGTTGGCTCCGTTCTCCAGGAGATATTTCACCACCTCAATGTGGTTCTCTTGAGCTGCCATATATAAAGGAGTAAAGCCATTCTAGGAAGAACACACGAGAAAATACTGTAGTGAGGAGACGGAATATACCAACAATAATGAACCCCAAATAAATACACGGCTAAAAATTGCATTTGTGCTTTTTAACTGAAATGTTTTAAGTACGCCAGTAGAACAACTTGGTATTTTTTAGCTTAATATGGTAACGTTTAACGCCACTTAAACCCACAAAACTCTACATGCTTTCACACTCATTTTCTTTTGACACATATTTTAGGGAAGCAACGGACACGCTAATTATTAATACAGCTATTCCTTGCTGATAATGCTCAGGGGTTGTAAAGCTGGCAATGAAGTTTTATGAAAGCTGACAGGAAAGCAAGAGTTTCCTCCATTTATGGCATTAACTTAACCAAAGACATCATCCCCTAGAGACCATAAAGTCTGTACCTCATGACAAGCTGAGCGGAGATGACGACGGCTTAACATACGACATAAAATGTTGTAAGACATAAAATATTGCGAATCATCAAACATAAAGGAACTCAACCTTGCAAAGTAACAACTGCATTTCTGACCATACAGTAAATTCAGCCATCATTTAATTATAAACATTCATGAAAATGTCCTAGAGTCCTGAAAAGAATCTGCTCTGGATAACACAGTAATTTAAAAAAATTCTTCTAAGTTAATCAAACTACAGGCAAATTCGTTAGAAACGCAAGTCCTTTCTTCCCATTAAAATACTTTAATGCAAACAATTTTACTTAATTAGCTACAAAATCCTTACGAAAGAAAGACATGGAAGTGAGCTGTCTGCCTGACTAATAACTTTCTTCTAAGAGGTTTTAAGATTGTTAAAAAGCCCTTAGAAAATTCTTTAATATTCTGTAGATTACCACGTAACACGGGAGGACATAATCACCTATACTCCTGAAAACATTCTTCTGTCTTGGAATGGCACTTTTGGCTAGAACATAAACCATAAACCAGACTTCAAACGTGCAATTTTTTTTTTAAATCTCGCGTGCTGCCACAACGGATGATAAGCTTGTGCACTTACACAAGCGCTCGGAATTAATGCAAATACTGTGATAACGAAGAACATTGTTTCAGAGGAGCCAATATTATTCTTTCTAGCAAACTTGCTGTGGAAACGTTCCAGGAATTTCCTAATGAAGCGAAATCTCATTTTTCAGTCACTAGATGATGCAGTAGATTGTAGAACTGATGTCTTTACAACCCCCCTCTGCATTTACAAATGTGGAAGATTGCTCAGGCAATAAATGTCATTTATGTTGTGTATGTCATATGATATATGTCATATACGTTGTAGCAAGTCTTTTAATACTGCTTTGCACAATATTCTGGCACTTCCATCAACAATCTTGGGACGTATAATTAAAAAATGGCACCCAGAGAACAGCTAACAGCAGTTCAATGCCAAAACCGTGGGATGTATGTTGAGTGGCTTTGCACAGGGGTCTGTCTTTGGCAGGTATTATCCAATATCCTCCGCAATGACTTGAAGGATGGAATAGAGTGCTCTTATTACAGCTACAGACGGCATGAACAAGATGGTCTGCAAACACACCACACAACAGGATCGTAATTTGAAAGGTTCCTGCTACCCTGGAGAAAAGAGCTGGAAATGTAATTTAGTAAGGACAAATACAAGTTTCTCCACGACTGCAGGAAAAACAAACTATGCAAACAGGGAACGGCGAGTTAGAGAAGAATTCTGCAGAAAAGGACCTGAAGGTCACAGTGGTCTACCAGAGGGCCGCTGGTCAATGAGCTCATTCTGCTGCAATAAAGACAGTCGTTGCACTGGCGCAAAAATATATCTCCCTGGGGAAGCTATTTTGATTTGAGAAGAGACTAGTAATTGGTGGTGTTCTGTCTGGAAAGGGAAAACTGAAGGAAAACAAGACAACAGTCTTTAAAGAGGAGGGTAAAGGTCTGTTCTGCATGTTCACGATGACTAAAACAAATAGAAAAGCGCATAGTTTACTAAGGTTGCTGGAGAGAAAATTCAGGTTAGACATCAAGAAAAGCCTCTTAACGGTAAGGTCAGGCTGCACTGCATTTTGACGGGCAGCTTCCCTCCTCCCAAAGCACTGCTAAAACCAAGCAGCAAAATGGAAGCACAAACTGGGCAAACGAGCCAGCCCCCTCCACGTCCACCCCGGGGCCGGGAGGCCGGCGAGCCGGGGGGGTGCGCTGGTCTCCTGGCTGCTCCTCAGACAACTCTTTTAACAGGAAGATAGATCTCATCGCAGCGTAAAATGAAGGAACGCTGTTCGGCGTGTAATTAGGAAGGTGCGGAAGGGCAGGGGATTGCCAGGCATCGGGACCGAGCCGGCAGTGGGAATTATCAACAGACTGGTTTCTTGTCGGTTGCGCTTGTGCAGAACAGCACGGAGAAAACTGCAGGTAACCGAGCCGGCTCACCGCTTCGGTTTTCCTTCCCACTCCAAAAAAACCCCAAATGGCAACGTATTAGGTATAACTAATAGTAATTTTCACCCGCCTCATCAGTATTTTAACATTAAAGTCTAATGTAGCAGTTTTTAAAACGGTAATACGCGCCATCCGTAAAATCCTTCTAGCACTTAATGTTACATGGATGAACACGAGGATGACACCGACTAATAAAAATTTGGGGAATATGAGAATTTTCAAGCCAGAGTAAATCAATTTGCTTAAAAGCTTTGAAGAATCTTTTTTTTTTTTTTTTTTTAAT